>NW_027476406.1:0-249526 GCF_051020955.1 Megalopta genalis | reverse complement strand
ACGCTTGGATTTGAAGATCACTCGTTTGTTTCACCTGCATTTGAAGCTATATCACTTATATCGCAAGTATACGAAGCTAAATAATTTGGGTCGCATGGATTTGATGCTAAGCCTTCTACTTCGCATTGATTTGAAGCTAAATCATGTGCTTCGCTTGGATTTGAAGCTGACTCGTTTGTTTCGCATGCAGTTGAAGCTAAATCATGTATATCACAAGTATTTGAAGCTAAGCCATTTGTTTCGCATGGATTTGAAGGTAAATCTTCTACTTCGCATTGATTTGAAGTTAAATCATGTGTTACGCTTGGATTTAAAGCTCACTCGTTTGTTTCGCCTGCATTTGAAGATTTATCACTTATATCGCAAGTATACGAAGCTAAATAATTTGTTTCGCATGGATTTGAAGGTAAATCTTCTACTTCGCACTGATTTGAAGCTAAATCATGTGTTTCGCTTGGATTTGAAGCTAACTCGTTTGTTTCGCATGCAGTTGAAGCTAAATCATGTATATCACAAGTATTTGAAGCTAAGCCATTTGTTTCGCCTGGATTTGAAGGTAAATCTTCTACTTCGCATTGATTTGAAGTTAAATCATGTGTTACGCTTGGATTTAAAGCTCACTCGTTTGTTTCGCCTGCATTTGAAGCTTTATCACTTATATCGCAAGTATGCGAAGCTAAATAATTTGTGTCACATGGATTTGATGCTAAGCCTTCTACTTCGCATTGATTTGAAGCTAAATCATGTATTTCGCTTGGATTTGAAGCTAACTCGATTGTTTCGCATGCAGCTGAAGCTAAATCATGTATATCACAAGTATTTGAAGCTAAACCATTTGTTTCGCATGGATTTGAAGGTAAATCTTCAACTTCCCATTGATTTGAAATTAAATCATGTGTTACGCTTGGATTTGAAGATCACTCGTTTGTTTCACCTGCATTTGAAGCTTTATCACTTATATCGCAAGTATAAGAAGCTAAATAATTTGTGTCGCATGGATTTGATGCTAAGCCTTCTACTTCGCATTGATTTGAAGCTAAATCATGTATTTCGCTTGGATTTGAAGCTAACTCGTTTGTTTCGCATGCAGTTGCAGCTAAATCATGTATATCACAAGTATTTGAAGCTAAACCATTTGTTTCGCATGGATTTGAAGGAAAATCTTCTACTTCGCATTGATTTGAAGTTAAATCAAGTGTTACGCTTGGATTTGAAGATCACTCGTTTGTTTCACCTGCATTTGAAACTTTATCACTTATATCGCAAGTATAAGAAGCTAAATAATTTGTGTCGCATGGATTTGATGCTAAGCCTTCTACTTCGCATTGATTTGAAGCTAAATCATGTGTTTCGCTTGGATTTGAAGCTAACTCGTTTGTTTCGCATGCAGTTGCAGCTAAATCATGTATATCACAAGTATTTGAAGCTAAACCATATGTTTCGCATGGATTTGAAGGTAAATCTTCTACTTCGCATTGATTTGAAGTTAAATCATGTGTTACGCTTGGATTTAAAGCTCACTCGTTTGTTTCACCTGAATTTGAAGCTTTATGACTTATATCGCAAGTATAAGAAGCTAAATAATTTGTGTCGCATGGATTTGATGCTAAGCCTTCTACTTCGCATTGATTTGAAGCTAAATCATGTGTATCGCTTGGATTTGAAGCTAACTCGTTTGTTTCGCATGCAGTTGCAGCTAAATCATGTATATCACAAGTATTAGAAGCTAAACCATTTGTTTCGCATGGATTTGAAGGTTAATCTTCTACTTCGCATTGATTTGAAGTTAAATCATGTGTTACGCTTGGATTTAAAGCTCACTCATTTGTTTCGCCTGCACTTGATGCTTTATCACTTATAGCGCAAGTATAAGAATCTAAATAATTTGTGTTGCATGGATTTGATGCTAAGCCTTCTACTTCGCATTGATTTGAAGCTAAATCATGTATTTCGCTTGGATTTGAAGCTAACTCGATTGTTTCGCATGCAGCTGAAGCTAAATCATGTATATCACAAGTATTTGAAGCTAAACCATTTGTTTCGCATGGATTTGAAGCTAAATCTTCTACTTCCCATTGATTTGAAATTAAATCATGTGTTACGCTTGGATTTGATGATCACTCGTTTGTTTCACCTGCAATTGAAGCTTTATCACTTATATCGCAAGTATAAGAAGCTAAATAATTTGTGTCGCATGGATTTGATGCTAAGCCTTCTACTTCGCACTGATTTGAAGCTAAATCATGTGTTTCTTTTGGCTTTGAAGCTAACTCGTTTGTTTCGCATGCAGTTGCAGCTAAATCATGTATATCACAAGTATTAGAAGCTAAACCATTTGTTTCGCATGGATTTGAAGGTAAATCTTCTACTTCGCACTGATTTGAAGCTAAATCATGTGTTTCGCTTGGATTTGAAGCTAACTCGTTTGTTTCGCATGCAGTTGAAGCTAAATCGTGTATATCACAAGTATTTGAAGCTAAACCATTTGTTTCGCATGGATTTGAAGGTTAATCTTCTACTTCGCATTGATTTGAAGTTAAATCATGTGTTACGCTTGGATTTAAAGCTCACTCGTTTGTTTCGCCTGCACTTGATGCTTTATCACCTATATCGCAAGTATAAGAAGCTAAATAATTTGTGTTGCATGGATTTGATGCTAAGCCTTCTACTTCGCATTGATTTGAAGCTAAATCATGTGTTTCGCTTGGATTTGAAGCTAACTCGTTTGTTTCCCATGCAATTGAAGCAAAATCATGTATATCACAAGTATTTGAAGCTAAACCATTTGTTTCGCATGGATTTGAATGTAAATCTTCTACTTCGCATTGATTTGAAGTTAAATCATGCGTTACGCTTGGATTTAAAGCTCACTCGTTTGTTTCACCTGCATTTGAAGCTTTATCACTTATATCGCAAGTATAAGAAGCTAAATAATTTGTGTTGCATGGATTTGATGCTAAGTCTTCTACTTCGCATTGATTTGAAGCTAAATCAAGTGCTTCGCTTGGATTTGAAGCTAACTCGTTTGTTTCGCATGCAGTTGAAGCTAAATCATGTACATCACAAGTATTTGAAGCTAAGCCATTTGTTTCGCATGGATTTGAAGATAAATCTTCTACTTCCCATTGATTTGAAGTTAAATCATGTGTTACGCTTGGATTTGAATATCACTCGTTTGTTTCACCTGCATTTGAAGCTATATCACTAATATCGCAAGTATACGAAGCTAAATAATTTGTGTCGCATGAATTTGATGCTAAGTCTTCTACTTCGCATTGATTTGAAGCTAAATCATGTGCTTCGCTTAGATTTGAAGCTAACTCGTTTGTTTCGCATGCAGTTGAAGCTAAATCATGTATATCACAAGTATTTGAAGCTAAGCCATTTGTTTCGCATGGATTTGAAGGTAAATCTTCTACTTCGCATTGATTTGAAGTTAAATCATGTGTTACGCTTGAATTTGAAGATCACTCGTTTGTTTCACCTGTATTTGAAGCTATATCACTTATATCGCAAGTATACGAAGCTAAATAATTTGTGTCGCATGGATTTGATGCTAAGCCTTCTATTTCGCATTGATTTGAGGCTAAATCATGTGTTTCTCTTGGATTTGAAGCTAACTCGTTTGTTTCGCATGCAGCTGAAGCTAAATCATGTATATCACAAGTATTTGAAGCTAAGCCATTTGTTTCGCATGGATTTGAAGGTAAATCTTCTACTTCCCATTGATTTGAAATTAAATCATGTGTTACGCTTGGATTTGCAGATCACTCGTTTGTTTCACCTGCAATTGAAGCTTTATCACTTATATCGCAAGTATAAGAAGCTAAATAATTTGTATCGCATGGATTTGATGCTAAGCCTTCTACTTCGCACTGATTTGAAGCTAAATCATGTGTTTCGCTTGGCTTTGAAGCTAACTCGTTTGTTTCGCATGCAGTTGCAGCTAAATCATGTATATCACAAGTATTAGAAGCTAAACCATTTGTTTCGCATGGATTTGAAGGTAAATCTTCTACTTCGCACTGATTTGAAGCTAAATCATGTGTTTCGCTTGGATTTGAAGCTAACTCGTTTGTTTCGCATGCAGTTGAAGCTAAATCATGTATATCACAAGTATTTGAAGCTAAACCATTTGTTTCGCATGGATTTGAAGGTTAATCTTCTACTTCGCATTGATTTGAAGTTAAATCATGTGTTACGCTTGGATTTAAAGCTCACTCGTTTGTTTCGCATGCAGTTGAAGCTAAATCATGTATATCACAAGTATTTGAAGCTAAGCCATTTGTTTCGCATGGATTTGAAGGTAAATCTTCTACTTCCCATTGATTTGAAGTTAAATCAAGTGTTACGCTTGGATTTGAAGATCACTCGTTTGTTTCACCTGCATTTAAAGCTATATCACTTATATCGCAAGTATACGAAGCTAAATAATTTGTGTCGCATGGATTTGATGCTAAGCCTTCTACATCGCATTGGTTTGAAGCTAAATCATGTGTTTCGCTTTGATTTGAAGCTAACTCGTTTGTTTCGCATGCAGTTGCAGCTAAATCTTGTATATCACAAGTATTTGAAGCTAAACCATTTGTTTCGCATGGATTTGAAGGTAAATCTTCTACTTCGCAATGATTTGAAGTTAAATCATGTGTTACGCTTAGATTTGAAGCTAACTCGTTTGTTTCGCATGCAGTTGAAGCTAAATCATGTATATCACAAGTATTCGAAGCTAAGCCATTTGTTTCGCATGGATTTGAAGGTAAATCTTCTACTTCGCATTGATTTGAAGTTAAATCAAATGTTACGCTTGGATTTGAAGATCACTCGTTTGTTTCACCTGCATTTGAAGCTATATCACTTATATCGCAAGTATACGAAGCTAAATAATTTGTGTCGCATGGATTTGATGCTAAGCCTTCTACATCGCATTGGTTTGAAGCTAAATCATGTGTTTCGCTTTGATTTGAAGCTAACTCGTTTGTTTCGCATGCAGTTGCAGCTAAATCTTGTATATCACAAGTATTTGAAGCTAAACCATTTGTTTCGCATGGATTTGAAGGTAAATCTTCTACTTCGCAATGATTTGAAGTTAAATCAAGTGTTACGCTTGGATTTGAAGATCACTCGTTTGTTTCACCTGCATTTGAAGCTTTATCACTTATATCGCAAGTATAAGAAGCTAAATAATTTGTGTCGCATGGATTTGATGCTAAGCCTTCTACTTCGCATTGATTTGAAGCTAAATCATGTGTTTCGCTTGGATTTGAAGCTAACTCGTTTGTTTCGCATGCAGTTGCAGCTAAATCATGTATATCACAAGTATTTGAAGCTAAACCATTTGTTTCGCATGGATTTGAAGGTAAATCTTCTACTTCGCATTGATTTGAAGTTAAATCATGTGTTACGCTTGGATTTGAAGATCACTCGTTTGTTTCACCTGCATTTGAAGCTTTATCACTTATATCGCAAGTATAAGAAGCTAAATAATTTGTGTCGCATGGATTTGATGCTAAGCCTTCTACTTCGCATTGATTTGAAGCTAAATCATGTGTTTCGCTTGGATTTGAAGCTAACTCGTTTGTTTCGCATGCAGTTGCAGCTAAATCATGTATATCACAAGTATTAGAAGCTAAACCATTTGTTTCGCATGGATTTGAAGGTAAATCTTCTACTTCGCACTGATTTGAAGCTAAATCATGTATTTCGCTTGGATTTGAAGCTAACTCGTTTGTTTCGCATGCAGTTGAAGTTAAATCATGTATATCACAAGTATTTGAAGCTAAACCATTTGTTTCGCATGGATTTGAAGGTTAATCTTCTACTTCGCATTGATTTGAAGTTAAATCATGTGTTACGCTTGGATTTAAAGCTCACTCGTTTGTTTCGCCTGCACTTGATGCTTTATCACTTATATCGCAAGTATAAGAAGCTAAATAATGTGTGTTGCATGGATTTGACGCTAAGCCTTCTACTTCGCATTGATTTGAAGCTAAATCATGTGTCTCGCTTGGATTTGAAGCTAACTCGCTTGTTTCGCATGCAGTTGAAGCTAAATCATGTATATCACAAGTATTTGAAGCTAAACCATTTGTTTCGCATGGATTTGAAGGTAAATCTTCTACTTCGCATTGATTTGAAGTTAAATCAAGTGTTACGCTTGGATTTGAAGATCACTCGTTTGTTTCACCTGCATTTGAAGCTATATCACTTATATCGCAAGTATACGAAGCTAAATAATTTGTGTCGCATGGATTTGATGCTAAGCCTTCTACTTCGCATTGATTTGAAGCTAAATCATGTGCTTCGCTTGGATTTGAAGCTAACTCGTTTGTTTCGCATGCAGTTGAAGCTAAATCATGTATATCACAAGTATTTGAAGCTAAGCCATTTGTTTCGCATGGATTTGAAGATAAATCTTCTACTTCCCATTGATTTGAAGTTAAATCATGTGTTACGCTTGGATTTGAAGATCACTCGTTTGTTTCACCTGCATTTGAAGCTATATCACTTATATCGCAAGTATAAGAAGCTAAATAATTTGTGTCGCATGGATTTGATGCTAAGCCTTCTACTTCGCATTGTTTTGAAGCTAAATCATGTGTTTCGCTTGGATTTGAAGCTAACTCGTTTGTTTCGCATGCAGTTGCAGCTAAATCATGTATATCACAAGTATTAGAAGCTAAACCATTTGTTTCGCATGGATTTGAAGGTAAATCTTCTACTTCGCATTGATTTGAAAGTTAAATCTAGTGTTACGCTTGGATTTAAAGCTCACTCGTTTGTTTCGCCTGCATTTGAAGCTTTATCACTTATATCGCAAGTATAAGAAGCTAAATAATTTGTGTTGCATGGATTTGATGCTACGACTTCTACTTCGCATTGATTTGAAGCTAAATCATGTGTTTCGCTTGGATTTGAAGCTAACTCGTTTGTTTCGCATGCAGTTGCAGCTAAATCATGTATATCACAAGTATTAGAAGCTAAACCATTTGTTTCGCATGGATTTGAAGGTAAATCTTCTACTTCGCACTGATTTGAAGTTAAATCAAGTGTTACGCTTGCATTTGAAGATCACTCGTTTGTTTCACCTGCATTTGAAGCTATATCAGTTTATATCGCAAGTAAATGAAGCTAAATAATTTGTGTTGCATGGATTTGTTGCTAAGCCTTCTACTTCGCATTGATTTGAAGCTAAATCATGTGTTTCGCTTGGATTTGAAGCTAACTCGTTTGTTTCGCATGCAGTTGAAGCTAAATCATGTATATCACAAGTATTTGAAGCTAAGCCATTTGTTTCGCATGGATTTGAAGGTAAATCTTCTACTTCGCATTGATTTGAAGCTAAATTATGTATTTCGCTTGGACTTGAAGCTAACTCGTTTGTTTCGCATGCTGTTGAAGCTAAATCATGTATATCACAAGTATTTGAAGCTAAGCCATTTGTTTCGCATGGATTTGAAGGTAAATCTTCTACTTCGCATTGATTTGAAGCTAAATCATGTATTTCGCTTGGATTTGAAGCTAACACGTTGTTTCGCATGCAGCTGAAGCTAAATCATGTATATCACAAGTATTTGAAGCTAAACCATTTGTTTCGCATGGATTTGAAGGTAAATTCTTCTACTTCCCATTGATTTGAAGTTAAATCATGTGTTACGCTTGGATTTGAAGATCACTCGTTTGTTTCGCCTGCATTTGAAGCTTTATCACTTATATCGCAAGTATAAGAAGCTAAATAATTTGTGTTGCATGGATTTGATGCTAAGCCTTCTACTTCGCATTGATTTGAAGCTAAATCATGTGTTTCGCTTGGATTTGAAGCTAACTCGTTTGATTCGCATACAGCTGAAGCTAAATCGTGTATATCACAAGTATTTGAAGCTAAACCATTTGTTTCGCATGGATTTGAAGGTAAATCTTCTACTTCGCATTGATTTGAAGCTAAATCATGTATTTCGCTTGGATTTGCAGCTAACTCGTTTGTTTCGCATGCAGCTGAAGCTAAATCATGTATATCACAAGAATTTGAAGCTAAATAATTTGTGTCGCATGGATTTGATGCTAAGCCTTCTATTTCGCATAGGTTTGAAGCTCAATCAAGTGTTACGCTTGGATTTGAAGCTAACTCGTTTGTTTCGCATGCATTTGAAGCTTTATCACTTATATCGCAAGTATAAGAAGCTAAATAATTTGTGTTGCATGGATTTGATGCTAAGCCTTCTACTTCGCATTGATTTGAAGCTAAATCATGTGTTTCGTTTGGATTTGAAGCTAACGCGTTTGTTTCGCATGCAGCTGAAGCTAAATCATGTATATCACAAGTGTTTGAAGCTAAACCATTTGTTTCGCATGGATTTGAAGGTAAATCTTCTACTTCCCATTGATTTGAAGTTAAATCAAGTGTTACGCTTGGATTTGAAGATCACTCGTTTGTTTCACCTGCATTTGAAGCTATATCAGCTATATCGCAAGTAAATGAAGCTAAATAATTTGTGTTGCATGGATTTGATGCTAAGCCTTCTACTTCGCATTGATTTGAAGCTAAATCATGTGTTTCGCTTGGATTTGAAGCTAACTCGTTTGTTTCGCATGCAGTTGAAGCTAAATCATGTATATCACAAGTATTTGAAGCTAAGCCATTTGTTTCGCATGGATTTGAAGGTAAATCTTCTACTTCGCATTGATTTGAAGCTAAATCATGTATTTCGCTTGGACTTGAAGCTAACTCGATTGTTTCGCATGCAGCTGAAACTAAATCATGTATATCACAAGTATTTGAAGCTAAATAATTTGTGTCGCATGGATTTGATGCTAAGCCTTCTATTTCGCATTGATTTGAAGCTAAATCATGTGTATCGCTTGGATTTGAAGCTAGCTCGTTTGTTTCGCATGCATTTGAAGCTTTATCACTTATATCGCAAGTATACGAAGCTAAATAATTTGTGTCGCATGGATTTGATGCTAAGCCTTCTATTTCGCATTGATTGAAGCTAAATCATGTGTTTCGCTTGGATTTGAAGCTAACTCGTTTGTTTCGCATGCAGTTGAAGCTAAATCATGATTATCACAAGTATTTGAAGCTAAACCATTTGTTTCGCATGGTTTTGAAGGTAAATCTTCTACTTCGCATTGATTTGAAGTTAAATCATGTGTTACGCTTGAATTTCAAGCTCACTCGTTTGTTTCACCTGCATTTGAAGCTTTATCACTTATATCGCAAGTATAAGAAGCTAAATAATTTGTGTTACATGGATTTGATGCTAAGCCTTCTATTTCGCATTGATTTGAAGCTAAATCATGTGTATCGCTTGGATTTGAAGCTAACTCGTTTGTTTCGCATGCAGTTGAAGCCAAATCATGTATATCACAAGTTTTTGAAGCTAAGCCATTTGTTTCGCATGGATTTGAAGGTAAATCTTCTAATTCGCATTGATTTGAAGCTAAATCATGTATTTCGCTTGGACTGAAGCTAACTCGTTTGTTTCGCATGCAGCTGAAGCTAAATCATGTATATCACAAGTATTTGAAGCTAAATAATTTGTGTCGCATGGATTTGATGCTAAGCCTTCTATTTTGCATTGATTTGAAGCTAAATCATGTGTATCGCTTGGATTTGAAGCTAGCTCGTTTGTTTCGCATGCATTTGAAGCTTTATCACTTATATCGCAAGTATACGAAGCTAAATAATTTGTGTCGCATGGATTTGATGCTAAGCCTTCTATTTCGCATTGACTTGAAGCTAAATCATGTGTTTCGCTTGGATTTGAAGCTAACTCGTTTGTTTCGCATGCAGTTGAAGCTAAATCATGTATATCACAAGTATTTGATGCTAAACCATTTGTTTCGCATGGATTTGAAGGTAAATCTTCTACTTCGGATTGATTTGAAGTTAAATCATGTGTTACGCTTGGATTTAAAGCTCACTCGTTTGTTACACCTGCATTTGAAGCTCTTATCACTTATATCGCAAGTATAAGAAACTAAATAATTTGTGTTGCATGGATTTGATGCTAAGCCTTCTACTTCGCATTGATTTGAAGCTAAATCATGTGTTTCGTTTGGATTTGAAGCTAACTCGTTTGATTCGCATGCAGCTGAAGCTAAATCATGTATATCACAAGTATGTGAAGCTAAAACGTTTGTTTCGCATGGATTTGATGGTAAAACTGCTACTTCCCATTGATTTGAAGTTAAATCATGTGTTAAGCTTGGATTTGAAGATCACTCGTTTGTTTCACCTGCATTTGAAGCTATATCACTTATATCGCAAGTATACGAAGCTAAATATTTTGTGTAGCATGGATTTGATGCTAAGCCTTCTACTTCGCATTGATTTGAAGCTAAATCATGTGTTTCGCTTGGATTTGAAGCTAACTCGTTTGTTTCCCATGCAGCTGAAGCTAACTCATGTATATCACAAGTATTTGATGCTAAATCATTTGTTTCGCATGGATTTGAAGGTACATCTGCTACTTCCCATTGATTTGAAGTTAAATCATGTGTTACGCTTGGATTTGAAGATCACTCGTTTGTTTCACCTGCATTTGAAGCTATATCACTTATATCGCAAGTATACGAAGCTAAATAATTTGTGTAGCATGGATTTGATGCTAAACCTACTATTTCGCATTGATTTGAAGCTAAATCATGTGTTTCGCTTGGATTTGAAGCTAACTCGTTTGTTTCGCATGCAGTTGAAGCTAAATCATGTATATCACTAGAATTTGAAGCTAAGCCATTTGTTTCGCATGGATTTGAAGGTAAATGTTCTACTTCGCATTGATTTGAAGCTAAATCATGTATTTCGCTTGGATTTGAAGCTAACGCGTTTGTTTCGCATGCAGCTGAAGCTAAATCATGTATATCACAAGAATTTGAAGCTAAATAATTTGTGTCGCATGGATTTGATGCTAAGCCTTCTATTTCGCATAGGTTTGATGCTCAATCATGTGTTACGCTTGGATTTGAAGCTAACTCGTTTGTTTCGCATGCATTTGAAGCTTTATCACTTATATCGCAAGTATAAGAAGCTAAATAATTTGTGTTGCATGGATTTGATGCTAAGCCTTCTACTTCGCATTGATTTGAAGCTAAATCATGTGTTCCGCTTGGATTTGAAGCTAACGCGTTTGTTTCGCATGCAGCTGAACCTAAATTATGTATATCACAAGTGTTTGAAGCTAAACCATTTGTTTCGCATGGATTTGAAGGTAAATCTTCTACTTCCCATTGATTTGAAGTTAAATCAAGTGTTACGCTTGCATTTGAAGATCACTCGTTTGTTTCACCTGCATTTGAAGCTATATCAGTTATATCGCAAGTAAATGAAGCTAAATAATTTGTGTTGCATGGATTTGATGCTAAGCCTTCTACTTCGCATTGATTTGAAGCTAAATCATGTGTTTCGCTTGGATTTGAAGCTAACTCGTTTGTTTCGCATGCAGTTGAAGCTAAATCATGTATATCACAAGTATTTGAAGCTAAGCCATTTGTTTCGCATGGATTTGAAGGTAAATCTTCTACTTCGCATTGATTTGAAGCTAAATTATGTATTTCGCTTGGACTTGAAGCTAACTCGTTTGTTTCGCATGCTGTTGAAGCTAAATCATGTATATCACAAGTATTTGAAGCTAAACCATTTGTTTCGCATGGATTTGAAGGTAAATCTTCTACTTCGCATTGATTTGAAGTTAAATCATGTGTTACGCTTGGATTTAAAGCTCACTCGTTTGTTTCACCTGCATTCGAAGCTTTATCACTTATATCGCAAGTATAAGAAACTAAATAATTTGTGTTGCATGGATTTGATGCTAAGCCTTCTACTTCGCATTCATTTGAAGCTAAATCATGTGTTTCGCTTGGATTTGAAGCTAACTCGTTTGTTTCGCATGCAGTTGAAGCTAAATCATGTATATCACAAGTATTTGAAGCTAAGCCATTTGTTTCGCATGGATTTGAAGGTAAATCTTCTACTTCGTATTGATTTGAAGCTAAATCATGTATTTCGCTTGGATTTGAAGCTAACACGTTTGTTTCGCATGCAGCTGAAGCTAAATCATGTATATCACAAGTATTTTAAGCTAAACCATTTGTTTCGCATGGATTTGAATGTAAATCTTCTACTTCCCATTGATTTGAAGTTAAATCATGTGTTACGGTTGGATTTGAAGATCACTCGTTTGTTTCGCCTGCATTTGAAGCTTTATCACTTATATCGCAAGTATAAGAAGCTAAATAATTTGTGTTGCATGGATTTGATGCTAAGCCTTCTACTTCGCATTGATTTGAAGTTAAATCATGTGTTTCGCTTGGATTTGAAGCTAACTCGTTTGATTCGCATGCAGCTGAAGCTAAATCGTGTATATCACAAGTATTTGAAGCTAAACCATTTGTTTCGCATGGATTTGAAGGTAAATCTTCTACTTCGCATTGATTTGCAGCTAAATCATGTATTTCGCTTGGATTTGAAGCTAACTCGTTTGTTTCGCATGCAGCTGAAGCTAAATCATGTTTATCACAAGAATTTGAAGCTAAATAATTTGTGTCGCATGGATTTGATGCTAAGCCTTCTATTTCGCATAGGTTTGAAGCTCAATCATGTGTTACGCTTGGATTTGAAGCTAACTCGTTTGTTTCGCATGCATTTGAAGCTTTATCACTTATATCGCAAGTATAAGAAGCTAAATAATTTGTGTTGCATGGATTTGATGCTAAGCCTTCTACTTCGCATTGATTTGAAGCTAAATCATGTGTTTCGCTTGGATTTGAAGCTAACTCGTTTGTTTCGCATGCAGTTGAAGCTAAATCATGTATATCACTAGAATTTGAAGCTAAGCCATTTGTTTCGCATGGATTTGAAGGTAAATGTTCTACTTCGCATTGATTTGAAGCTAAATCATGTATTTCGCTTGGATTTGAAGCTAACGCGTTTGTTTCGCATGCAGCTGAAGCTAAATCATGTATATCACAAGTGTTTGAAGCTAAACCATTTGTTTCGCATGGATTTGAAGGTAAATCTTCTACTTCCCATTGATTTGAAGTTAAATCAAGTGTTACGCTTGGATTTGAAGATCACTCGTTTGTTTCACCTGCATTTGAAGCTATATCAGTTATATCGCAAGTAAATGAAGCTAAATAATTTGTGTTGCATGGATTTGATGCTAAGCCTTCTACTTCGCATTGATGTGAAGCTAAATCATGTGTTTCGCTTGGATTTGAAGCTAACTCGTTTGTTTCGCATGCAGTTCAAGCTAAATCATGTATATCACAAGTATTTGAAGCTAAGCCATTTGTTTCGCATGGATTTGAAGGTAAATCTTCTACTTCGCATTGATTTGAAGCTAAATTATGTATTTCGCTTGGACTTGAAGCTAACTCGTTTGTTTCGCATGCTGTTGAAGCTAAATCATGTATATCACACGTATTTAAAGCTAAACCATTTGTTTCGCATGGATTTGAAGGTAAATCTTCTACTTCGCATTGATTTGAAGTTAAATCATGTGTTACGCTTGGATTTAAAGCTCACTCGTTTGTTTCACCAGCATTCGGAGCTTTATCACTTATATCGCAAGTATAAGAACCTAAATAATTTGTGTTGCATGGATTTGATGCTAAGCCTTCTACTTCGCATTCATTTGAAGCTAAATCATGTGTTTCGCTTGGATTTGAAGCTAACTCGTTTGTTTCGCATTCAGCTGAAGCTAAATCATGTATATCACAAGTATTTAAAGCTAAACCATTTGTTTCGCATGGATTTGAAGGTAAATCTTCTACTTCGCATTGATTTGAAGTTAAATCATGTGTTACGCTTGGATTTAAAGCTCACTCGTTTGTTTCACCTGCATTCGAAGCTTTATCACTTATATCGCAAGTATAAGAAACTAAATAATTTGTGTTGCATGGATTTGATGCTAAGCCTTCTACTTCGCATTCATTTGAAGCTAAATCATGTGTTTCGCTTGGATTTGAAGCTAACTCGTTTGTTTCGCATGCAGTTGAAGCTAAAACATGTATATCACAAGTATTTGAAGCTAAGCCATTTGTTTCGCATGGATTTGAAGGTAAATCTTCTACTTCGTATTGATTTGAAGCTAAATCATGTATTTCGCTTGGATTTGAAGCTAACACGTTTGTTTCGCATGCAGCTGAAGCTAAATCATGTATATCACAAGTATTTGAAGCTAAACCATTTGTTTCGCATGGATTTGAATGTAAATCTTCTACTTCCCATTGATTTGAAGTTAAATCATGTGTTACGCTTGGATTTGAAGATCACTCGTTTGTTTCGCCTGCATTTGAAGCTTTATCACTTATATCGCAAGTATAAGAAGCTAAATAATTTGTGTTGCATGGATTTGATGCTAAGCCTTCTACTTCGCATTGATTTGAAGCTAAATCATGTGTTTCGCTTGGATTTGAAGCTAACTCGTTTGATTCGCATGCAGCTGAAGCTAAATCGTGTATATCACAAGTATTTGAAGCTAAACCATTTGTTTCGCATGGATTTGAAGGTAAATCTTCTACTTCGCATTGATTTGCAGCTAAATCATGTATTTCGCTTGGATTTGAAGCTAACTCGTTTGTTTCGCATGCAGCTGAAGCTAAATCATGTTTATCACAAGAATTTGAAGCTAAATAATTTGTGTCGCATGGATTTGATGCTAAGCCTTCTATTTCGCATAGGTTTGAAGCTCAATCATGTGTTACGCTTGGATTTGAAGCTAACTCGTTTGTTTCGCATGCATTTGAAGCTTTATCACTTATATCGCAAGTATAAGAAGCTAAATAATTTGTGTTGCATGGATTTGATGCTAAGCCTTCTACTTCGCATTGATTTGAAGCTAAATCATGTGTTTCGCTTGGATTTGAAGCTAACTCGTTTGTTTTGCATGCAGTTGAAGCTAAATCATGTATATCACTAGAATTTGAAGCTAAGCCATTTGTTTCGCATGGATTTGAAGGTAAATGTTCTACTTCGCATTGATTTGAAGCTAAATCATGTATTTCGCTTGGATTTGAAGCTAACGCGTTTGTTTCGCATGCAGCTGAAGCTAAATCATGTATATCACAAGTGTTTGAAGCTAAACCATTTGTTTCGCATGGATTTGAAGGAAAATCTTCTACTTCCCATTGATTTGAAGTTAAATCATGTGTTACGCTTGGATTTAAAGCTCACTCGTTTGTTTCACCTGCATTCGAAGCTTTATCACTTATATCGCAAGTATAAGAAACTAAATAATTTGTGTTGCATGGATTTGATGCTAAGCCTTCTACTTCGCATTCATTTGAAGCTAAATCATGTGTTTCGCTTGGATTTGAAGCTAACTCGTTTGTTTCGCATGCAGTTGAAGCTAAATCATGTATATCACAAGTATTTGAAGCTAAGCCATTTGTTTCGCATGGATTTGAAGGTAAATCTTCTACTTCGCATTGATTTGAAGCTAAATTATGTATTTCGCTTGGACTTGAAGCTAACTCGTTTGTTTCGCATGCTGTTGAAGCTAAATCATGTATATCACAAGTATTTGAAGCTAAACCATTTGTTTCGCATGGATTTGAAGGTAAATCTTCTACTTCGCATTGATTTGAAGCTAAATTATGTATTTCGCTTGGACTTGAAGCTAACTCGTTTGTTTCGCATGCTGTTGAAGCTAAATCATGTATATCACAAGTATTTAAAGCTAAACCATTTGTTTCGCATGGATTTGAAGGTAAATCTTCTACTTCGCATTGATTTGAAGTTAAATCATGTGTTACGCTTGGATTTAAAGCTCACTCGTTTGTTTCACCAGCATTCGGAGCTTTATCACTTATATCGCAAGTATAAGAAACTAAATAATTTGTGTTGCATGGATTTGATGCTAAGCCTTCTACTTCGCATTCATTTGAAGCTAAATCATGTGTTTCGCTTGGATTTGAAGCTAACTCGTTTGTTTCGCATTCAGCTGAAGCTAAATCATGTATATCACAAGTATTTGAAGCCAAACCATTTGTTTCGCATGGATTTGAAGGTAAATCTTCTACTTCGCATTGATTTGAAGTTAAATCATGTGTTACGCTTGGATTTAAAGCTCACTCGTTTGTTTCACCTGCATTCGAAGCTTTATCACTTATATCGCAAGTATAAGAAACTAAATAATTTGTGTTGCATGGATTTGATGCTAAGCCTTCTACTTCGCATTCATTTGAAGCTAAATCATGTGTTTCGCTTGGATTTGAAGCTAACTCGTTTGTTTCGCATGCAGTTGAAGCTAAATCATGTATATCACAAGTATTTGAAGCTAAGCCATTTGTTTCGCATGGATTTGAAGGTAAATCTTCTACTTCGTATTGATTTGAAGCTAAATCATGTATTTCGCTTGGATTTGAAGCTAACACGTTTGTTTCGCATGCAGCTGAAGCTAAATCATGTATATCACAAGTATTTGAAGCTAAACCATTTGTTTCGCATGGATTTGAATGTAAATCTTCTACTTCCCATTGATTTGAAGTTAAATCATGTGTTACGCTTGGATTTGAAGATCACTCGTTTGTTTCGCCTGCATTTGAAGCTTTATCACTTATATCGCAAGTATAAGAAGCTAAATAATTTGTGTTGCATGGATTTGATGCTAAGCCTTCTACTTCGCATTGATTTGAAGCTAAATCATGTGTTTCGCTTGGATTTGAAGCTAACTCGTTTGATTCGCATGCAGCTGAAGCTAAATCGTGTATATCACAAGTATTTGAAGCTAAACCATTTGTTTCGCATGGATTTGAAGGTAAATCTTCTACTTCGCATTGATTTGCAGCTAAATCATGTATTTCGCTTGGATTTGAAGCTAACTCGTTTGTTTCGCATGCAGCTGAAGCTAAATCATGTTTATCACAAGAATTTGAAGCTAAATAATTTGTGTCGCATGGATTTGATGCTAAGCCTTCTATTTCGCATAGGTTTGAAGCTCAATCATGTGTTACGCTTGGATTTGAAGCTAACTCGTTTGTTTCGCATGCATTTAAAGCTTTATCACTTATATCGCAAGTATAAGAAGCTAAATAATATGTGTTGCATGGATTTGATGCTAAGCCTTCTACTTCGCATTGATTTGAAGCTAAATCATGTGTTTCGCTTGGATTTGAAGCCAACTCGTTTGTTTCGCATGCAGTTCAAGCTAAATCATGTATATCACAAGTATTTGAAGCTAAGCCATTTGTTTCGCATGGATTTGAAGGTAAATCTTCTACTTCGCATTGATTTGAAGCTAAATTATGTATTTCGCTTGGACTTGAAGCTAACTCGTTTGTTTCGCATGCTGTTGAAGCTAAATCATGTATATCACACGTATTTAAAGCTAAACCATTTGTTTCGCATGGATTTGAAGGTAAATCTTCTACTTCGCATTGATTTGAAGTTAAATCATGTGTTACGCTTGGATTTAAAGCTCACTCGTTTGTTTCACCAGCATTCGGAGCTTTATCACTTAAATCGCAAGTATAAGAAACTAAATAATTTGTGTTGCATGGATTTGATGCTAAGCCTTCTACTTCGCATTCATTTGAAGCTAAATCATGTGTTTCGCTTGGATTTGAAGCTAACTCGTTTGTTTCGCATTCAGCTGAAGCTAAATCATGTATATCACAAGTATTTGAAGCTAAACCATTTGTTTCGCATGGATTTGAAGGTAAATCTTCTACTTCGCATTGATTTGAAGTTAAATCATGTGTTACGCTTGGATTTAAAGCTCACTCGTTTGTTTCACCTGCATTCGAAGCTTTATCACTTATATCGCAAGTATAAGAAACTAAATAATTTGTGTTGCATGGATTTGATGCTAAGCCTTCTACTTCGCATTCATTTGAAGCTAAATCATGTGTTTCGCTTGGATTTGAAGCTAACTCGTTTGTTTCGCATGCAGTTGAAGCTAAATCATGTATATCACAAGTATTTGAAGCTAAGCCATTTGTTTCGCATGGATTTGAAGGTAAATCTTCTACTTCGCATTGATTTGAAGCTAAATTATGTATTTCGCTTGGACTTGAAGCTAACTCGTTTGTTTCGCATGCTGTTGAAGCTAAATCATGTATATCACACGTATTTAAAGCTAAACCATTTGTTTCGCATGGATTTGAAGGTAAATCTTCTACTTCGCATTGATTTGAAGTTAAATCATGTGTTACGCTTGGATTTAAAGCTCACTCGTTTGTTTCACCAGCATTCGGAGCTTTATCACTTATATCGCAAGTATAAGAAGCTAAATAATTTGTGTTGCATGGATTTGATGCTAAGCCTTCTACTTCGCATTCATTTGAAGCTAAATCATGTGTTTCGCTTGGATTTGAAGCTAACTCGTTTGATTCGCATGCAGCTGAAGCTAAATCGTGTATATCACAAGTATTTGAAGCTAAACCATTTGTTTCGCATGGATTTGAAGGTAAATCTTCTACTTCGCATTGATTTGCAGCTAAATCATGTATTTCGCTTGGATTTGAAGCTAACTCGTTTGTTTCGCATGCAGCTGAAGCTAAATCATGTTTATCACAAGAATTTGAAGCTAAATAATTTGTGTCGCATGGATTTGATGCTAAGCCTTCTATTTCGCATAGGTTTGAAGCTCAATCATGTGTTACGCTTGGATTTGAAGCTAACTCGTTTGTTTCGCATGCATTTGAAGCTTTATCACTTATATCGCAAGTATATGAAGCTAAATAATTTGTGTTGCATGGATTTGATGCTAAGCCTTCTACTTCGCATTGATTTGAAGCTAAATCATGTGTTTCGCTTGGATTTGAAGCTAACACGTTTGTTTCGCATGCAGCTGAAGCTAAATCATGTATATCACAAGTATTTGAAGCTAAACCATTTGTTTCGCATGGATTTGAATGTAAATCTTCTACTTCCCATTGATTTGAAGTTAAATCATGTGTTACGCTTGGATTTGAAGATCACTCGTTTGTTTCGCCTGCATTTGAAGCTTTATCACTTATATCGCAAGTATAAGAAGCTAAATAATTTGTGTTGCATGGATTTGATGCTAAGCCTTCTACTTCGCATTGATTTGAAGCTAAATCATGTGTTTCGCTTGGATTTGAAGCTAACTCGTTTGATTCGCATGCAGCTGAAGCTAAATCGTGTATATCACAAGTATTTGAAGCTAAACCATTTGTTTCGCATGGATTTGAAGGTAAATCTTCTACTTCGCATTGATTTGCAGCTAAATCATGTATTTCGCTTGAATTTGAAGCTAACTCGTTTGTTTCGCATGCAGCTGAAGCTAAATCATGTTTATCACAAGAATTTGAAGCTAAATAATTTGTGTCGCATGGATTTGATGCTAAGCCTTCTATTTCGCATAGGTTTGAAGCTCAATCATGTGTTACGCTTGGATTTGAAGCTAACTCGTTTGTTTCGCATGCATTTGAAGCTTTATCACTTATATCGCAAGTATAAGAAGCTAAATAATTTGTGTTGCATGGATTTGATGCTAAGCCTTCTACTTCGCATTGATTTGAAGCTAAATCATGTGTTTCGCTTGGATTTGAAGCTAACTCGTTTGTTTTGCATGCAGCTGAAGCTAAATCATGTATATCACTAGAATTTGAAGCTAAGCCATTTGTTTCGCATGGATTTGAAGGTAAATGTTCTACTTCGCATTGATTTGAAGCTAAATCATGTATTTCGCTTGGATTTGAAGCTAACGCGTTTGTTTCGCATGCAGCTGAAGCTAAATCATGTATATCACAAGTGTTTGAAGCTAAACCATTTGTTTCGCATGGATTTGAAGGAAAATCTTCTACTTCCCATTGATTTGAAGTTAAATCATGTGTTACGCTTGGATTTAAAGCTCACTCGTTTGTTTCACCTGCATTCGAAGCTTTATCACTTATATCGCAAGTATAAGAAACTAAATAATTTGTGTTGCATGGATTTGATGCTAAGCCTTCTACTTCGCATTCATTTGAAGCTAAATCATGTGTTTCGCTTGGATTTGAAGCTAACTCGTTTGTTTCGCATGCAGTTGAAGCTAAATCATGTATATCACAAGTATTTGAAGCTAAGCCATTTGTTTCGCATGGATTTGAAGGTAAATCTTCTACTTCGCATTGATTTGAAGCTAAATTATGTATTTCGCTTGGACTTGAAGCTAACTCGTTTGTTTCGCATGCTGTTGAAGCTAAATCATGTATATCACAAGTATTTGAAGCTAAACCATTTGTTTCGCATGGATTTGAAGGTAAATCTTCTACTTCGCATTGATTTGAAGCTAAATTATGTATTTCGCTTGGACTTGAAGCTAACTCGTTTGTTTCGCATGCTGTTGAAGCTAAATCATGTATATCACAAGTATTTAAAGCTAAACCATTTGTTTCGCATGGATTTGAAGGTAAATCTTCTACTTCGCATTGATTTGAAGTTAAATCATGTGTTACGCTTGGATTTAAAGCTCACTCGTTTGTTTCACCAGCATTCGGAGCTTTATCACTTATATCGCAAGTATAAGAAACTAAATAATTTGTGTTGCATGGATTTGATGCTAAGCCTTCTACTTCGCATTCATTTGAAGCTAAATCATGTGTTTCGCTTGGATTTGAAGCTAACTCGTTTGTTTCGCATTCAGCTGAAGCTAAATCATGTATATCACAAGTATTTGAAGCCAAACCATTTGTTTCGCATGGATTTGAAGGTAAATCTTCTACTTCGCATTGATTTGAAGTTAAATCATGTGTTACGCTTGGATTTAAAGCTCACTCGTTTGTTTCACCTGCATTCGAAGCTTTATCACTTATATCGCAAGTATAAGAAACTAAATAATTTGTGTTGCATGGATTTGATGCTAAGCCTTCTACTTCGCATTCATTTGAAGCTAAATCATGTGTTTCGCTTGGATTTGAAGCTAACTCGTTTGTTTCGCATGCAGTTGAAGCTAAATCATGTATATCACAAGTATTTGAAGCTAAGCCATTTGTTTCGCATGGATTTGAAGGTAAATCTTCTACTTCGTATTGATTTGAAGCTAAATCATGTATTTCGCTTGGATTTGAAGCTAACACGTTTGTTTCGCATGCAGCTGAAGCTAAATCATGTATATCACAAGTATTTGAAGCTAAACCATTTGTTTCGCATGGATTTGAATGTAAATCTTCTACTTCCCATTGATTTGAAGTTAAATCATGTGTTACGCTTGGATTTGAAGATCACTCGTTTGTTTCGCCTGCATTTGAAGCTTTATCACTTATATCGCAAGTATAAGAAGCTAAATAATTTGTGTTGCATGGATTTGATGCTAAGCCTTCTACTTCGCATTGATTTGAAGCTAAATCATGTGTTTCGCTTGGATTTGAAGCTAACTCGTTTGATTCGCATGCAGCTGAAGCTAAATCGTGTATATCACAAGTATTTGAAGCTAAACCATTTGTTTCGCATGGATTTGAAGGTAAATCTTCTACTTCGCATTGATTTGCAGCTAAATCATGTATTTCGCTTGGATTTGAAGCTAACTCGTTTGTTTCGCATGCAGCTGAAGCTAAATCATGTTTATCACAAGAATTTGAAGCTAAATAATTTGTGTCGCATGGATTTGATGCTAAGCCTTCTATTTCGCATAGGTTTGAAGCTCAATCATGTGTTACGCTTGGATTTGAAGCTAACTCGTTTGTTTCGCATGCATTTGAAGCTTTATCACTTATATCGCAAGTATAAGAAGCTAAATAATTTGTGTTGCATGGATTTGATGCTAAGCCTTCTACTTCGCATTGATTTGAAGCTAAATCATGTGTTTCGCTTGGATTTGAAGCTAACGCGTTTGTTTCGCATGCAGCTGAAGCTAAATCATGTATATCACAAGTGTTTGAAGCTAAACCATTTGTTTCGCATGGATTTGAAGGAAAATCTTCTACTTCCCATTGATTTGAAGTTAAATCATGTGTTACGCTTGGATTTAAAGCTCACTCGTTTGTTTCACCTGCATTCGAAGCTTTATCACTTATATCGCAAGTATAAGAAACTAAATAATTTGTGTTGCATGGATTTGATGCTAAGCCTTCTACTTCGCATTCATTTGAAGCTAAATCATGTGTTTCGCTTGGATTTGAAGCTAACTCGTTTGTTTCGCATGCAGTTGAAGCTAAATCATGTATATCACAAGTATTTGAAGCTAAGCCATTTGTTTCGCATGGATTTGAAGGTAAATCTTCTACTTCGCATTGATTTGAAGCTAAATTATGTATTTCGCTTGGACTTGAAGCTAACTCGTTTGTTTCGCATGCTGTTGAAGCTAAATCATGTATATCACAAGTATTTGAAGCTAAACCATTTGTTTCGCATGGATTTGAAGGTAAATCTTCTACTTCGCATTGATTTGAAGCTAAATTATGTATTTCGCTTGGACTTGAAGCTAACTCGTTTGTTTCGCATGCTGTTGAAGCTAAATCATGTATATCACAAGTATTTAAAGCTAAACCATTTGTTTCGCATGGATTTGAAGGTAAATCTTCTACTTCGCATTGATTTGAAGTTAAATCATGTGTTACGCTTGGATTTAAAGCTCACTCGTTTGTTTCACCAGCATTCGGAGCTTTATCACTTATATCGCAAGTATAAGAAACTAAATAATTTGTGTTGCATGGATTTGATGCTAAGCCTTCTACTTCGCATTCATTTGAAGCTAAATCATGTGTTTCGCTTGGATTTGAAGCTAACTCGTTTGTTTCGCATTCAGCTGAAGCTAAATCATGTATATCACAAGTATTTGAAGCCAAACCATTTGTTTCGCATGGATTTGAAGGTAAATCTTCTACTTCGCATTGATTTGAAGTTAAATCATGTGTTACGCTTGGATTTAAAGCTCACTCGTTTGTTTCACCTGCATTCGAAGCTTTATCACTTATATCGCAAGTATAAGAAACTAAATAATTTGTGTTGCATGGATTTGATGCTAAGCCTTCTACTTCGCATTCATTTGAAGCTAAATCATGTGTTTCGCTTGGATTTGAAGCTAACTCGTTTGTTTCGCATGCAGTTGAAGCTAAATCATGTATATCACAAGTATTTGAAGCTAAGCCATTTGTTTCGCATGGATTTGAAGGTAAATCTTCTACTTCGTATTGATTTGAAGCTAAATCATGTATTTCGCTTGGATTTGAAGCTAACACGTTTGTTTCGCATGCAGCTGAAGCTAAATCATGTATATCACAAGTATTTGAAGCTAAACCATTTGTTTCGCATGGATTTGAATGTAAATCTTCTACTTCCCATTGATTTGAAGTTAAATCATGTGTTACGCTTGGATTTGAAGATCACTCGTTTGTTTCGCCTGCATTTGAAGCTTTATCACTTATATCGCAAGTATAAGAAGCTAAATAATTTGTGTTGCATGGATTTGATGCTAAGCCTTCTACTTCGCATTGATTTGAAGCTAAATCATGTGTTTCGCTTGGATTTGAAGCTAACTCGTTTGATTCGCATGCAGCTGAAGCTAAATCGTGTATATCACAAGTATTTGAAGCTAAACCATTTGTTTCGCATGGATTTGAAGGTAAATCTTCTACTTCGCATTGATTTGCAGCTAAATCATGTATTTCGCTTGGATTTGAAGCTAACTCGTTTGTTTCGCATGCAGCTGAAGCTAAATCATGTTTATCACAAGAATTTGAAGCTAAATAATTTGTGTCGCATGGATTTGATGCTAAGCCTTCTATTTCGCATAGGTTTGAAGCTCAATCATGTGTTACGCTTGGATTTGAAGCTAACTCGTTTGTTTCGCATGCATTTGAAGCTTTATCACTTATATCGCAAGTATAAGAAGCTAAATAATATGTGTTGCATGGATTTGATGCTAAGCCTTCTACTTCGCATTGATTTGAAGCTAAATCATGTGTTTCGCTTGGATTTGAAGCTAACTCGTTTGTTTCGCATGCAGTTGAAGCTAAATCATGTATATCACTAGAATTTGAAGCTAAGCCATTTGTTTCGCATGGATTTGAAGGTAAATGTTCTACTTCGCATTGATTTGAAGCTAAATCATGTATTTCGCTTGGATTTGAAGCTAACGCGTTTGTTTCGCATGCAGCTGAAGCTAAATCATGTATATCACAAGTGTTTGAAGCTAAACCATTTGTTTCGCATGGATTTGAAGGTAAATCTTCTACTTCCCATTGATTTGAAGTTAAATCATGTGTTACGCTTGGATTTATAGCTCACTCGTTTGTTTCACCTGCATTCGAAGCTTTATCACTTATATCGCAAGTATAAGAAACTAAATAATTTGTGTTGCATGGATTTGATGCTAAGCCTTCTACTTCGCATTCATTTGAAGCTAAATCATGTGTTTCGCTTGGATTTGAAGCTAACTCGTTTGTTTCGCATGCAGTTGAAGCTAAATCATGTATATCACAAGTATTTGAAGCTAAACCATTTGTTTCGCATGGATTTGAAGGTAAATCTTCTACTTCGTATTGATTTGAAGCTAAATCATGTATTTCGCTTGGATTTGAAGCTAACACGTTTGTTTCGCATGCAGCTGAAGCTAAATCTTGTATATCACAAGTATTTGAAGCTAAACCATTTGTTTCGCATGGATTTGAATGTAAATCTTCTACTTCCAATTGATTTGAAGTTAAATCATGTGTTACGCTTGGATTTGAAGATCACTCGTTTGTTTCGCCTGCATTTGAAGCTTTATCACTTATATCGCAAGTATAAGAAGAAAATAATTTGTGTTGCATGGATTTGATGCTAAGCCTTCTACTTCGCATTGATTTGAAGCTAAATCATGTGTTTCGCTTGGATTTGAAGCTAACTCGTTTGATTCGCATGCAGCTGAAGCTAAATCGTGTATATCACAAGTATTTGAAGCTAAACCATTTGTTTCGCATGGATTTGAAGGTAAATCTTCTACTTCGCATTGATTTGCAGCTAAATCATGTATATCGCTTGGATTTGAAGCTAACTCGTTTGTTTCGCATGCAGCTGAAGCTAAATCATGTTTATCACAAGAATTTGAAGCTAAATAATTTGTGTCGCATGGATTTGATGCTAAGCCTTCTATTTCGCATAGGTTTGAAGCTCAATCATGTGTTACGCTTGGATTTGAAGCTAACTCGTTTGTTTCGCATGCATTTGAAGCTTTATCACTTATATCGCAAGTATAAGAAGCTAAATAATTTGTGTTGCATGGATTTGATGCTAAGCCTTCTACTTCGCATTGATTTGAAGCTAAATCATGTGTTTCGCTTGGATTTGAAGCTAACTCGTTTGTTTCGCATGCAGTTGAAGCTAAATCATGTATATCACTAGAATTTGAAGCTAAGCCATTTGTTTCGCATGGATTTGAAGGTAAATGTTCTACTTCGCATTGATTTGAAGCTAAATCATGTATTTCGCTTGGATTTGAAGCTAACGCGTTTGTTTCGCATGCAGCTGAAGCTAAATCATGTATATCACAAGTGTTTGAAGCTAAACCATTTGTTTCGCATGGATTTGAAGGTAAATCTTCTACTTCCCATTGATTTGAAGTTAAATCAAGTGTTACGCTTGGATTTGAAGATCACTCGTTTGTTTCACCTGCATTTGAAGCTATATCAGTTATATCGCAAGTAAATGAAGCTAAATAATTTGTGTTGCATGGATTTAATGCTAAGCCTTCTACTTCGCATTGATTTGAAGCTAAATCATGTGTTTCGCTTGGATTTGAAGCTAACTCGTTTGTTTCGCATGCAGTTCAAGCTAAATCATGTATATCACAAGTATTTGAAGCTAAGCCATTTGTTTCGCATGGATTTGAAGGTAAATCTTCTACTTCGCATTGATTTGAAGCTAAATTATGTATTTCGCTTGGACTTGAAGCTAACTCGTTTGTTTCGCATGCTGTTGAAGCTAAATCATGTATATCACAAGTATTTGAAGCTAAACCATTTGTTTCGCATGGATTTGAAGGTAAATCTTCTACTTCGCATTGATTTGAAGTTAAATCATGTGTTACGCTTGGATTTAAAGCTCACTCGTTTGTTTCACCAGCATTCGGAGCTTTATCACTTATATCGCAAGTATAAGAAACTAAATAATTTGTGTTGCATGGATTTGATGCTAAGCCTTCTACTTCGCATTCATTTGAAGCTAAATCATGTGTTTCGCTTGGATTTGAAGCTAACTCGTTTGTTTCGCATTCAGCTGAAGCTAAATCATGTATATCACAAGTATTTGAAGCTAAACCATTTGTTTCGCATGGATTTGAAGGTAAATCTTCTACTTCGCATTGATTTGAAGTTAAATCATGTGTTCCGCTTGGATTTAAAGCTCACTCGTTTGTTTCGCCTGCATTTGAAGCTTTATCACTTATATCGCAAGTATAAGACGCTAAATAATTTGTGTTGCATGGATTTGATGCTAAGCCTTCTACTTCGCATTGATTTGAAGCTAAATCATGTGTTCCGCTTGGATTTGAAGCTAACCCGTTTGTTTCGCATGCAGCTGAACCTAAATTACGTATATCACAAGTGTTTGAAGCTAAACCATTTGTTTCGCATGGATTTGAAGGTAAATCTTCTACTTCCCATTGATTTGAAGTTAAATCAAGTGTTACGCTTGCATTTGAAGATCACTCGTTTGTTTCACCTGCATTTGAAGCTATATCAGCTATATCGCAAGTAAATGAAGCTAAATAATTTGTGTTGCATGGATTTGATGCTAAGCCTTCTACTTCGCATTGATTTGAAGCTAAATCATGTGTTTCGCTTGGATTTGAAGCTAACTCGTTTGTTTCGCATGCAGTTGAAGCTAAATCATGTATATCACAAGTATTTGAAGCTAAGCCATTTGTTTCGCATGGATTTGAAGGTAAATCTTCTACTTCGCATTGATTTGAAGCTAAATTATGTATTTCGCTTGGACTTGAAGCTAACTCGTTTGTTTCGCATGCTGTTGAAGCTAAATCATGTATATCACAAGTATTTGAAGCTAAACCATTTGTTTCGCATGGATTTGAAGGTAAATCTTCTACTTCGCATTGATTTGAAGTTAAATCATGTGTTACGCTTGGATTTAAAGCTCACTCGTTTGTTTCACCTGCATTCGAAGCTTTATCACTTATATCGCAAGTATAAGAAACTAAATAATTTGTGTTGCATGGATTTGATGCTAAGCCTTCTACTTCGCATTCATTTGAAGCTAAATCATGTGTTTCGCTTGGATTTGAAGCTAACTCGTTTGTTTCGCATGCAGTTGAAGCTAAATCATGTATATCACAAGTATTTGAAGCTAAGCCATTTGTTTCGCATGGATTTGAAGGTAAATCTTCTACTTCGTATTGATTTGAAGCTAAATCATGTATTTCGCTTGGATTTGAAGCTAACACGTTTGTTTCGCATGCAGCTGAAGCTAAATCATGTATATCACAAGTATTTGAAGCTAAACCATTTGTTTCGCATGGATTTGAATGTAAATCTTCTACTTCCCATTGATTTGAAGTTAAATCATGTGTTACGCTTGGATTTGAAGATCACTCGTTTGTTTCGCCTGCATTTGAAGCTTTATCACTTATATCGCAAGTATAAGAAGCTAAATAATTTGTGTTGCATGGATTTGATGCTAAGCCTTCTACTTCGCATTGATTTGAAGCTAAATCATGTGTTTCGCTTGGATTTGAAGCTAACTCGTTTGATTCGCATGCAGCTGAAGCTAAATCGTGTATATCACAAGTATTTGAAGCTAAACCATTTGTTTCGCATGGATTTGAAGGTAAATCTTCTACTTCGCATTGATTTGCAGCTAAATCATGTATTTCGCTTGGATTTGAAGCTATCTCGTTTGTTTCGCATGCAGCTGAAGCTAAATCATGTTTATCACAAGAATTTGAAGCTAAATAATTTGTGTCGCATGGATTTGATGCTAAGCCTTCTATTTCGCATAGGTTTGAAGCTCAATCATGTGTTACGCTTGGATTTGAAGCTAACTCGTTTGTTTCGCATGCATTTGAAGCTTTATCACTTATATCGCAAGTATATGAAGCTAAATAATTTGTGTTGCATGGATTTGATGCTAAGCCTTCTACTTCGCATTGATTTGAAGCTAAATCATGTGTTTCGCTTGGATTTGAAGCTAACTCGTTTGTTTCGCATGCAGTTGAAGCTAAATCATGTATATCACAAGTATTTGAAGCTAAGCCATTTGTTTCGCATGGATTTGAAAGTAAATCTTCTACTTCGCATTGATTTGAAGCTAAATTATGTATTTCGCTTGGACTTGAAGCTAACTCGTTTGTTTCGCATGCTGTTGAAGCTAAATCATGTATATCACAAGTATTTGAAGCTAAACCATTTGTTTCGCATGGATTTGAAGGTAAATCTTCTACTTCGCATTGATTTGAAGTTAAATCATGTGTTACGCTTGGATTTAAAGCTCACTCGTTTGTTTCACCAGCATTCGGAGCTTTATCACTTATATCGCAAGTATAAGAAACTAAATAATTTGTGTTGCATGGATTTGATGCTAAGCCTTCTACTTCGCATTCATTTGAAGCTAGATCATGTGTTTCGCTTGGATTTGAAGCTAACTCGTTTGTTTCGCATTCAGCTGAAGCTAAATCATGTATATCACAAGTATTTGAAGCTAAACCATTTGTTTCGCATGGATTTGAAGGTAAATCTTCTACTTCGCATTGATTTGAAGTTAAATCATGTGTTCCGCTTGGATTTAAAGCTCACTCGTTTGTTTCGCCTGCATTTGAATCTTTATCACTTATATCGCAATTATAAGACGCTAAATAATTTGTGTTGCATGGATTTGATGCTAAGACTTCTACTTCGCATTGATTTGAAGCTAAATCATGTGTTTTGCTTGGATTTGAAGCTAACTCGTTTGTTTCGCCTGCATTTGAAGCTTTATCACTTATATCGCAAGTATAAGAAGCTAAATAATTTGTGTTGCATGGATTTGATGCTAAGCCTTCTACTTCGCATTGATTTGAAGCTAAATCATGTGTTTCGCTTGGATTTGAAGCTAACTCGTTTGATTCGCATGCAGCTGAAGCTAAATCGTGTATATCACAAGTATTTGAAGCTAAACCATTTGTTTCGCATGGATTTGAAGGTAAATCTTCTACTTCGCATTGATTTGCAGCTAAATCATGTATTTCGCTTGGATTTGAAGCTAACTCGTTTGTTTCGCATGCAGCTGAAGCTAAATCATGTTTATCACAAGAATTTGAAGCTAAATAATTTGTGTCGCATGGATTTGATTCTAAGCCTTCTATTTCGCATAGGTTTGAAGCTCAATCATGTGTTACGCTTGGATTTGAAGCTAACTCGTTTGTTTCGCATGCATTTGAAGCTTTATCACTTATATCGCAAGTATAAGAAGCTAAATAATTTGTGTTGCATGGATTTGATGCTAAGCCTTCTACTTCGCATTGATTTGAAGCTAAATCATGTGTTTCGCTTGGATTTGAAGCTAACTCGTTTGTTTCGCATGCAGTTGAAGCTAAATCATGTATATCACTAGAATTTGAAGCTAAGCCATTTGTTTCGCATGGATTTGAAGGTAAATGTTCTACTTCGCATTGATTTGAAGCTAAATCATGTATTTCGCTTGGATTTGAAGCTAACGCGTTTGTTTCGCATGCAGCTGAAGCTAAATCATGTATATCACAAGTGTTTGAAGCTAAACCATTTGTTTCGCATGGATTTGAAGGTAAATCTTCTACTTCCCATTGATTTGAAGTTAAATCAAGTGTTACGCTTGGATTTGAAGATCACTCGTTTGTTTCACCTGCATTTGAAGCTATATCAGTTATATCGCAAGTAAATGAAGCTAAATAATTTGTGTTGCATGGATTTGATGCTAAGCCTTCTACTTCGCATTGATTTGAAGCTAAATCATGTGTTTCGCTTGGATTTGAAGCTAACTCGTTTGTTTCGCATGCAGTTCAAGCTAAATCATGTATATCACAAGTATTTGAAGCTAAGCCATTTGTTTCGCATGGATTTGAAGGTAAATCTTCTACTTCGCATTGATTTGAAGCTAAATCATGTATTTCGCTTGGATTTGAAGCTAACACGTTTGTTTCGCATGCAGCTGAAGCTAAATCATGTATATCACAAGTATTTGAAGCTAAACCATTTGTTTCGCATGGATTTGAATGTAAATCTTCTACTTCCCATTGATTTGAAGTTAAATCATGTGTTACGCTTGGATTTGAAGATCACTCGTTTGTTTCGCCTGCATTTGAAGCTTTATCACTTATATCGCAAGTATAAGAAGCTAAATAATTTGTGTTGCATGGATTTGATGCTAAGCCTTCTACTTCGCATTGATTTGAAGCTAAATCATGTGTTTCGCTTGGATTTGAAGCTAACTCGTTTGATTCGCATGCAGCTGAAGCTAAATCGTGTATATCACAAGTATTTGAAGCTAAACCATTTGTTTCGCATGGATTTGAAGGTAAATCTTCTACTTCGCATTGATTTGCAGCTAAATCATGTATTTCGCTTGGATTTGAAGCTAACTCGTTTGTTTCGCATGCAGCTGAAGCTAAATCATGTTTATCACAAGAATTTGAAGCTAAATAATTTGTGTCGCATGGATTTGATGCTAAGCCTTCTATTTCGCATAGGTTTGAAGCTCAATCATGTGTTACGCTTGGATTTGAAGCTAACTCGTTTGTTTCGCACGCATTTGAAGCTTTATCACGTATATCGCAAGTATAAGAAGCTAAATAATTTGTGTTGCATGGATTTGATGCTAAGCCTTCTACTTCGCATTGATTTGAAGCTAAATCATGTGTTTCGCTTGGATTTGAAGCTAACTCGTTTGTTTCGCATGCAGTTGAAGCTAAATCATGTATATCACTAGAATTTGAAGCTAAGCCATTTGTTTCGCATGGATTTGAAGGTAAATGTTCTACTTCGCATTGATTTGAAGCTAAATCATGTATTTCGCTTGGATTTGAAGCTAACGCGTTTGTTTCGCATGCAGCTGAAGCTAAATCATGTATATCACAAGTGTTTGAAGCTAAACCATTTGTTTCGCATGGATTTGAAGGTAAATCTTCTACTTCCCATTGATTTGAAGTTAAATCAAGTGTTACGCTTGGATTTGAAGATCACTCGTTTGTTTCACCTGCATTTGAAGCTATATCAGTTATATCGCAAGTAAATGAAGCTAAATAATTTGTGTTGCATGGATTTGATGCTAAGCCTTCTACTTCGCATTGATTTGAAGCTAAATCATGTGTTTCGCTTGGATTTGAAGCTAACTCGTTTGTTTCGCATGCAGTTCAAGCTAAATCATGTATATCACAAGTATTTGAAGCTAAGCCATTTGTTTCGCATGGATTTGAAGGTAAATCTTCTACTTCGCATTGATTTGAAGCTAAATTATGTATTTCGCTTGGACTTGAAGCTAACTCGTTTGTTTCGCATGCTGTTGAAGCTAAATCATGTATATCACAAGTATTTGAAGCTAAACCATTTGTTTCGCATGGATTTGAAGGTAAATCTTCTACTTCGCATTGATTTGAAGTTAAATCATGTGTTACGCTTGGATTTAAAGCTCACTCGTTTGTTTCACCTGCATTCGAAGCTTTATCACTTATATCGCAAGTATAAGAAACTAAATAATTTGTGTTGCATGGATTTGATGCTAAGCCTTCTACTTCGCATTCATTTGAAGCTAAATCATGTGTTTCGCTTGGATTTGAAGCTAACTCGTTTGTTTCGCATGCAGTTGAAGCTAAATCGTGTATATCACAAGTATTTGAAGCTAAATAATTTGTGTCGCATGGATTTGATGCTAAGCCTTCTATTTCGCATAGGTTTGAAGCTCAATCATGTGTTACGCTTGGATTTGAAGCTAACTCGTTTGTTTCGCATGCATTTGAAGCTTTATCACTTATATCGCAAGTATAAGAAGCTAAATAATTTGTGTTGCATGGATTTGATGCTAAGCCTTCTACTTCGCATTGATTTGAAGCTAAATCATGTGTTTCGCTTGGATTTGAAGCTAACTCGTTTGTTTCGCATGCAGTTGAAGCTAAATCATGTATATCACTAGAATTTGAAGCTAAACCATTTGTTTCGCATGGATTTGAAGGTAAATCTTCTACTTCGCATTGATTTGCAGCTAAATCATGTATTTCGCTTGGATTTGAAGCTAACTCGTTTGTTTCGCATGCAGCTGAAGCTAAATCATGTTTATCACAAGAATTTGAAGCTAAATAATTTGTGTCGCATGGATTTGATGCTAAGCCTTCTATTTCGCATAGGTTTGAAGCTCAATCATGTGTTACGCTTGGATTTGAAGCTAACTCGTTTGTTTCGCATGCATTTGAAGCTTTATCACTTATATCGCAAGTATAAGAAGCTAAATAATTTGTGTTGCATGGATTTGATGCTAAGCCTTCTACTTCGCATTGATTTGAAGCTAAATCATGTGTTTCGCTTGGATTTGAAGCTAACTCGTTTGTTTCGCATGCAGTTGAAGCTAAATCATGTATATCACTAGAATTTGAAGCTAAGCCATTTGTTTCGCATGGATTTGAAGGTAAATGTTCTACTTCGCATTGATTTGAAGCTAAATCATGTATTTCGCTTGGATTTGAAGCTAACGCGTTTGTTTCGCATGCAGCTGAAGCTAAATCATGTATATCACAAGTGTTTGAAGCTAAACCATTTGTTTCGCATGGATTTGAAGGTAAATCTTCTACTTCCCATTGATTTGAAGTTAAATCAAGTGTTACGCTTGGATTTGAAGATCACTCGTTTGTTTCACCTGCATTTGAAGCTATATCAGTTATATCGCAAGTAAATGAAGCTAAATAATTTGTGTTGCATGGATTTGATGCTAAGCCTTCTACTTCGCATTGATTTGAAGCTAAATCATGTGTTTCGCTTGGATTTGAAGCTAACTCGTTTGTTTCGCATGCAGTTCAAGCTAAATCATGTATATCACAAGTATTTGAAGCTAAGCCATTTGTTTCGCATGGATTTGAAGGTAAATCTTCTACTTCGCATTGATTTGAAGCTAAATCATGTATTTCGCTTGGATTTGAAGCTAACACGTTTGTTTCGCATGCAGCTGAAGCTAAATCATGTATATCACAAGTATTTGAAGCTAAACCATTTGTTTCGCATGGATTTGAATGTAAATCTTCTACTTCCCATTGATTTGAAGTTAAATCATGTGTTACGCTTGGATTTGAAGATCACTCGTTTGTTTCGCCTGCATTTGAAGCTTTATCACTTATATCGCAAGTATAAGAAGCTAAATAATTTGTGTTGCATGGATTTGATGCTAAGCCTTCTACTTCGCATTGATTTGAAGCTAAATCATGTGTTTCGCTTGGATTTGAAGCTAACTCGTTTGATTCGCATGCAGCTGAAGCTAAATCGTGTATATCACAAGTATTTGAAGCTAAACCATTTGTTTCGCATGGATTTGAAGGTAAATCTTCTACTTCGCATTGATTTGCAGCTAAATCATGTATTTCGCTTGGATTTGAAGCTAACTCGTTTGTTTCGCATGCAGCTGAAGCTAAATCATGTTTATCACAAGAATTTGAAGCTAAATAATTTGTGTCGCATGGATTTGATGCTAAGCCTTCTATTTCGCATAGGTTTGAAGCTCAATCATGTGTTACGCTTGGATTTGAAGCTAACTCGTTTGTTTCGCACGCATTTGAAGCTTTATCACGTATATCGCAAGTATAAGAAGCTAAATAATTTGTGTTGCATGGATTTGATGCTAAGCCTTCTACTTCGCATTGATTTGAAGCTAAATCATGTGTTTCGCTTGGATTTGAAGCTAACTCGTTTGTTTCGCATGCAGTTGAAGCTAAATCATGTATATCACTAGAATTTGAAGCTAAGCCATTTGTTTCGCATGGATTTGAAGGTAAATGTTCTACTTCGCATTGATTTGAAGCTAAATCATGTATTTCGCTTGGATTTGAAGCTAACGCGTTTGTTTCGCATGCAGCTGAAGCTAAATCATGTATATCACAAGTGTTTGAAGCTAAACCATTTGTTTCGCATGGATTTGAAGGTAAATCTTCTACTTCCCATTGATTTGAAGTTAAATCAAGTGTTACGCTTGGATTTGAAGATCACTCGTTTGTTTCACCTGCATTTGAAGCTATATCAGTTATATCGCAAGTAAATGAAGCTAAATAATTTGTGTTGCATGGATTTGATGCTAAGCCTTCTACTTCGCATTGATTTGAAGCTAAATCATGTGTTTCGCTTGGATTTGAAGCTAACTCGTTTGTTTCGCATGCAGTTCAAGCTAAATCATGTATATCACAAGTATTTGAAGCTAAGCCATTTGTTTCGCATGGATTTGAAGGTAAATCTTCTACTTCGCATTGATTTGAAGCTAAATTATGTATTTCGCTTGGACTTGAAGCTAACTCGTTTGTTTCGCATGCTGTTGAAGCTAAATCATGTATATCACAAGTATTTGAAGCTAAACCATTTGTTTCGCATGGATTTGAAGGTAAATCTTCTACTTCGCATTGATTTGAAGTTAAATCATGTGTTACGCTTGGATTTAAAGCTCACTCGTTTGTTTCACCTGCATTCGAAGCTTTATCACTTATATCGCAAGTATAAGAAACTAAATAATTTGTGTTGCATGGATTTGATGCTAAGCCTTCTACTTCGCATTCATTTGAAGCTAAATCATGTGTTTCGCTTGGATTTGAAGCTAACTCGTTTGTTTCGCATGCAGTTGAAGCTAAATCATGTATATCACAAGTATTTGAAGCTAAGCCATTTGTTTCGCATGGATTTGAAGGTAAATCTTCTACTTCGTATTGATTTGAAGCTAAATCATGTATTTCGCTTGGATTTGAAGCTAACACGTTTGTTTCGCATGCAGCTGAAGCTAAATCATGTATATCACAAGTATTTGAAGCTAAACCATTTGTTTCGCATGGATTTGAATGTAAATCTTCTACTTCCCATTGATTTGAAGTTAAATCATGTGTTACGCTTGGATTTGAAGATCACTCGTTTGTTTCGCCTGCATTTGAAGCTTTATCACTTATATCGCAAGTATAAGAAGCTAAATAATTTGTGTTGCATGGATTTGATGCTAAGCCTTCTACTTCGCATTGATTTGAAGCTAAATCATGTGTTTCGCTTGAATTTGAAGCTAACTCGTTTGATTCGCATGCAGCTGAAGCTAAATCGTGTATATCACAAGTATTTGAAGCTAAACCATTTGTTTCGCATGGATTTGAAGGTAAATCTTCTACTTCGCATTGATTTGCAGCTAAATCATGTATTTCGCTTGGATTTGAAGCTAACTCGTTTGTTTCGCATGCAGCTGAAGCTAAATCATGTTTATCACAAGAATTTGAAGCTAAATAATTTGTGTCGCATGGATTTGATGCTAAGCCTTCTATTTCGCATAGGTTTGAAGCTCAATCATGTGTTACGCTTGGATTTGAAGCTAACTCGTTTGTTTCGCACGCATTTGAAGCTTTATCACTTATATCGCAAGTATAAGAAGCTAAATAATTTGTGTTGCATGGATTTGATGCTAAGCCTTCTACTTCGCATTGATTTGAAGCTAAATCATGTGTTTCGCTTGGATTTGAAGCTAACTCGTTTGTTTCGCATGCAGTTGAAGCTAAATCATGTATATCACTAGAATTTGAAGCTAAGCCATTTGTTTCGCATGGATTTGAAGGTAAATGTTCTACTTCGCATTGATTTGAAGCTAAATCATGTATTTCGCTTGGATTTGAAGCTAACGCGTTTGTTTCGCATGCAGCTGAAGCTAAATCATGTATATCACAAGTGTTTGAAGCTAAACCATTTGTTTCGCATGGATTTGAAGGTAAATCTTCTACTTCCCATTGATTTGAAGTTAAATCAAGTGTTACGCTTGGATTTGAAGATCACTCGTTTGTTTCACCTGCATTTGAAGCTATATCAGTTATATCGCAAGTAAATGAAGCTAAATAATTTGTGTTGCATGGATTTGATGCTAAGCCTTCTACTTCGCATTGATTTGAAGCTAAATCATGTGTTTCGCTTGGATTTGAAGCTAACTCGTTTGTTTCGCATGCAGTTCAAGCTAAATCATGTATATCACAAGTATTTGAAGCTAAGCCATTTGTTTCGCATGGATTTGAAGGTAAATCTTCTACTTCGCATTGATTTGAAGCTAAATTATGTATTTCGCTTGGACTTGAAGCTAACTCGTTTGTTTCGCATGCTGTTGAAGCTAAATCATGTATATCACAAGTATTTGAAGCTAAACCATTTGTTTCGCATGGATTTGAAGGTAAATCTTCTACTTCGCATTGATTTGAAGTTAAATCATGTGTTACGCTTGGATTTAAAGCTCACTCGTTTGTTTCACCAGCATTCGGAGCTTTATCACTTATATCGCAAGTATAAGAAACTAAATAATTTGTGTTGCATGGATTTGATGCTAAGCCTTCTACTTCGCATTCATTTGAAGCTAAATCATGTGTTTCGCTTGGATTTGAAGCTAACTCGTTTGTTTCGCATTCAGCTGAAGCTAAATCATGTATATCACAAGTATTTGAAGCTAAACCATTTGTTTCGCATGGATTTGAAGGTAAATCTTCTACTTCGCATTGATTTGAAGTTAAATCATGTGTTCCGCTTGGATTTAAAGCTCACTCGTTTGTTTCGCCTGCACTTGATGCTTTATCACTTATATCGCAAGTATAAGAAGCTAAATAATTTGTGTTGCATGGATTTGACGCTAAGCCTTCTACTTCGCATTGATTTGAAGCTAAATCATGTGTTTTGCTTGGATTTGAAGCTAACTCGTTTGTTTCCCATGCAGCTGAAGCTAACTCATGTATATCACAAGTATTTGATGCTAAATCATTTGTTTCGCATGGATTTGAAGGTACATCTGCTACTTCCCATTGATTTGAAGTTAAATCATGTGTTACGCTTGGATTTGAAGATCACTCGTTTGTTTCACCTGCATTTGAAGCTATATCACTTATATCGCAAGTATACGAAGCTAAATAATTTGTGTAGCATGGATTTGATGCTAAACCTACTATTTCGCATTGATTTGAAGCTAAATCATGTGTTTCGCTTGGATTTGAAGCTAACTCGTTTGTTTCGCATGCATTTGAAGCTTTATCACTTATATCGCAAGTATAAGAAGCTAAATAATTTGTGTCACATGGATTTGATGCTAAGCCTTCTACTTCGCATTGATTTGAAGCTAAATCATGTATTTCGCTTGGATTTGAAGCTAACTGGATTGTTTCGCATGCAGCTGAAGCTAAATCATGTATATCACAAGTATTTGAAGCTAAACCATTTGTTTCGCATGGATTTGAAGGTAAATCTTCAACTTCCCATTGATTTGAAATTAAATCATGTGTTACGCTTGGATTTGAAGATCACTCGTTTGTTTCACCTGCATTTGAAGCTTTATCACTTATATCGCAAGTATAAGAAGCTAAATAATTTGTGTCGCATGGATTTGATGCTAAGCCTTCTACTTCGCATTGATTTGAAGCTAAATCATGTGTTTCGCTTGGATTTGAAGCTAACTCGTTTGTTTCGCATGCAGTTGCAGCTAAATCATGTATATCACAAGTATTTGAAGCTAAACCATTTGTTTCGCATGGATTTGAAGGTAAATCTTCTACTTCGCATTGATTTGAAGTTAAATCAAGTGTTACGCTTGGATTTAAAGCTCACACGTTTGTTTCGCCTGCATTTGAAGCTTTATCACTTATATCGCAAGTATAAGAAGCTAAATATTTTGTGTTGCATGGATTTGATGCTACGACTTCTACTTCGCATTGATTTGAATCTAAATCATGTGTTTCGCTTGGATTTGAAGCTAACTCGTTTGTTTCGCAAGCAGCTGAAGCTAAATCATGTATATCACAAGTATTTGAAGCTAAACCATTTGTTTCGCATGGATTTGAAGGTAAATCTTCTACTTCGCACTGATTTGAAGCTAAATCATGTGTTTCGCTTGGATTTGAAGCTAACTCGTTTGTTTCGCATGCAGTTGAAGCTAAATCATGAATATCACAAGTATTTGAAGCTAAACCATTTGTTTCGCATGGATTTGAAGGTAAATCTTCTACTTCGCATTGATTTGAAGTTAAATCATGTGTTCCGCTTGGATTTAAAGCTCACTCGTTTGTTTCGCCTGCACTTGATGCTTTATCACTTATATCGCAAGTATAAGAAGCTAAATAATTTGTGTTGCATGGATTTGACGCTAAGCCTTCTACTTCGCATTGATTTGAAGCTAAATCATGTGTTTTGCTTGGATTTGAAGCTAACTCGTTTGTTTCCCATGCAGCTGAAGCTAACTCATGTATATCACAAGTATTTGATGCTAAATCATTTGTTTCGCATGGATTTGAAGGTACATCTGCTACTTCCCATTGATTTGAAGTTAAATCATGTGTTACGCTTGGATTTGAAGATCACTCGTTTGTTTCACCTGCATTTGAAGCTATATCACTTATATCGCAAGTATACGAAGCTAAATAATTTGTGTAGCATGGATTTGATGCTAAACCTACTATTTCGCATTGATTTGAAGCTAAATCATGTGTTTCGCTTGGATTTGAAGCTAACTCGTTTGTTTCGCATGCAGTTGAAGCTAAATCATGTACATCCCAAGTATTTGAAGCTAAGCCATTTGTTTCGCATGGATTTGAAGATAAATCTTCTACTTCCCATTGATTTGAAGTTAAATCATGTGTTACGCTTGGATTTGAAGATCACTCGTTTGTTTCACCTGCATTTGAAGCTATATCACTTATATCGCAAGTATACGAAGCTAAATAATTTGGGTCGCATGGATTTGATGCTAAGCCTTCTACTTCGCATTGATTTGAAGCTAAATCATGTGCTTCGCTTGGATTTGAAGCTGACTCGTTTGTTTCGCATGCAGTTGAAGCTAAATCATGTATATCACAAGTATTTGAAGCTAAGCCATTTGTTTCGCATGGATTTGAAGGTAAATCTTCTACTTCGCATTGATTTGAAGTTAAATCATGTGTTACGCTTGGATTTAAAGCTCACTCGTTTGTTTCACCTGCATTCGAAGCTTTATCACTTATATCGCAAGTATAAGAAACTAAATAATTTGTGTTGCATGGATTTGATGCTAAGCCTTCTACTTCGCATTCATTTGAAGCTAAATCATGTGTTTCGCTTGGATTTGAAGCTAACTCGTTTGTTTCGCATGCAGTTGAAGCTAAATCATGTATATCACAAGTATTTGAAGCTAAGCCATTTGTTTCGCATGGATTTGAAGGTAAATCTTCTACTTCGTATTGATTTGAAGCTAAATCATGTATTTCGCTTGGATTTGAAGCTAACACGTTTGTTTCGCATGCAGCTGAAGCTAAATCATGTATATCACAAGTATTTGAAGCTAAACCATTTGTTTCGCATGGATTTGAATGTAAATCTTCTACTTCCCATTGATTTGAAGTTAAATCATGTGTTACGCTTGGATTTGAAGATCACTCGTTTGTTTCGCCTGCATTTGAAGCTTTATCACTTATATCGCAAGTATAAGAAGCTAAATAATTTGTGTTGCATGGATTTGATGCTAAGCCTTCTACTTCGCATTGATTTGAAGCTAAATCATGTGTTTCGCTTGAATTTGAAGCTAACTCGTTTGATTCGCATGCAGCTGAAGCTAAATCGTGTATATCACAAGTATTTGAAGCTAAACCATTTGTTTCGCATGGATTTGAAGGTAAATCTTCTACTTCGCATTGATTTGCAGCTAAATCATGTATTTCGCTTGGATTTGAAGCTAACTCGTTTGTTTCGCATGCAGCTGAAGCTAAATCATGTTTATCACAAGAATTTGAAGCTAAATAATTTGTGTCGCATGGATTTGATGCTAAGCCTTCTATTTCGCATAGGTTTGAAGCTCAATCATGTGTTACGCTTGGATTTGAAGCTAACTCGTTTGTTTCGCACGCATTTGAAGCTTTATCACTTATATCGCAAGTATAAGAAGCTAAATAATTTGTGTTGCATGGATTTGATGCTAAGCCTTCTACTTCGCATTGATTTGAAGCTAAATCATGTGTTTCGCTTGGATTTGAAGCTAACTCGTTTGTTTCGCATGCAGTTGAAGCTAAATCATGTATATCACTAGAATTTGAAGCTAAGCCATTTGTTTCGCATGGATTTGAAGGTAAATGTTCTACTTCGCATTGATTTGAAGCTAAATCATGTATTTCGCTTGGATTTGAAGCTAACGCGTTTGTTTCGCATGCAGCTGAAGCTAAATCATGTATATCACAAGTGTTTGAAGCTAAACCATTTGTTTCGCATGGATTTGAAGGTAAATCTTCTACTTCCCATTGATTTGAAGTTAAATCAAGTGTTACGCTTGGATTTGAAGATCACTCGTTTGTTTCACCTGCATTTGAAGCTATATCAGTTATATCGCAAGTAAATGAAGCTAAATAATTTGTGTTGCATGGATTTGATGCTAAGCCTTCTACTTCGCATTGATTTGAAGCTAAATCATGTGTTTCGCTTGGATTTGAAGCTAACTCGTTTGTTTCGCATGCAGTTCAAGCTAAATCATGTATATCACAAGTATTTGAAGCTAAGCCATTTGTTTCGCATGGATTTGAAGGTAAATCTTCTACTTCGCATTGATTTGAAGCTAAATTATGTATTTCGCTTGGACTTGAAGCTAACTCGTTTGTTTCGCATGCTGTTGAAGCTAAATCATGTATATCACAAGTATTTGAAGCTAAACCATTTGTTTCGCATGGATTTGAAGGTAAATCTTCTACTTCGCATTGATTTGAAGTTAAATCATGTGTTACGCTTGGATTTAAAGCTCACTCGTTTGTTTCACCAGCATTCGGAGCTTTATCACTTATATCGCAAGTATAAGAAACTAAATAATTTGTGTTGCATGGATTTGATGCTAAGCCTTCTACTTCGCATTCATTTGAAGCTAAATCATGTGTTTCGCTTGGATTTGAAGCTAACTCGTTTGTTTCGCATTCAGCTGAAGCTAAATCATGTATATCACAAGTATTTGAAGCTAAACCATTTGTTTCGCATGGATTTGAAGGTAAATCTTCTACTTCGCATTGATTTGAAGTTAAATCATGTGTTCCGCTTGGATTTAAAGCTCACTCGTTTGTTTCGCCTGCACTTGATGCTTTATCACTTATATCGCAAGTATAAGAAGCTAAATAATTTGTGTTGCATGGATTTGACGCTAAGCCTTCTACTTCGCATTGATTTGAAGCTAAATCATGTGTTTTGCTTGGATTTGAAGCTAACTCGTTTGTTTCCCATGCAGCTGAAGCTAACTCATGTATATCACAAGTATTTGATGCTAAATCATTTGTTTCGCATGGATTTGAAGGTACATCTGCTACTTCCCATTGATTTGAAGTTAAATCATGTGTTACGCTTGGATTTGAAGATCACTCGTTTGTTTCACCTGCATTTGAAGCTATATCACTTATATCGCAAGTATACGAAGCTAAATAATTTGTGTAGCATGGATTTGATGCTAAACCTACTATTTCGCATTGATTTGAAGCTAAATCATGTGTTTCGCTTGGATTTGAAGCTAACTCGTTTGTTTCGCATGCATTTGAAGCTTTATCACTTATATCGCAAGTATAAGAAGCTAAATAATTTGTGTCACATGGATTTGATGCTAAGCCTTCTACTTCGCATTGATTTGAAGCTAAATCATGTATTTCGCTTGGATTTGAAGCTAACTGGATTGTTTCGCATGCAGCTGAAGCTAAATCATGTATATCACAAGTATTTGAAGCTAAACCATTTGTTTCGCATGGATTTGAAGGTAAATCTTCAACTTCCCATTGATTTGAAATTAAATCATGTGTTACGCTTGGATTTGAAGATCACTCGTTTGTTTCACCTGCATTTGAAGCTTTATCACTTATATCGCAAGTATAAGAAGCTAAATAATTTGTGTCGCATGGATTTGATGCTAAGCCTTCTACTTCGCATTGATTTGAAGCTAAATCATGTGTTTCGCTTGGATTTGAAGCTAACTCGTTTGTTTCGCATGCAGTTGCAGCTAAATCATGTATATCACAAGTATTTGAAGCTAAACCATTTGTTTCGCATGGATTTGAAGGTAAATCTTCTACTTCGCATTGATTTGAAGTTAAATCAAGTGTTACGCTTGGATTTAAAGCTCACACGTTTGTTTCGCCTGCATTTGAAGCTTTATCACTTATATCGCAAGTATAAGAAGCTAAATATTTTGTGTTGCATGGATTTGATGCTACGACTTCTACTTCGCATTGATTTGAATCTAAATCATGTGTTTCGCTTGGATTTGAAGCTAACTCGTTTGTTTCGCAAGCAGCTGAAGCTAAATCATGTATATCACAAGTATTTGAAGCTAAACCATTTGTTTCGCATGGATTTGAAGGTAAATCTTCTACTTCGCACTGATTTGAAGCTAAATCATGTGTTTCGCTTGGATTTGAAGCTAACTCGTTTGTTTCGCATGCAGTTGAAGCTAAATCATGAATATCACAAGTATTTGAAGCTAAACCATTTGTTTCGCATGGATTTGAAGGTAAATCTTCTACTTCGCATTGATTTGAAGTTAAATCATGTGTTCCGCTTGGATTTAAAGCTCACTCGTTTGTTTCGCCTGCACTTGATGCTTTATCACTTATATCGCAAGTATAAGAAGCTAAATAATTTGTGTTGCATGGATTTGACGCTAAGCCTTCTACTTCGCATTGATTTGAAGCTAAATCATGTGTTTTGCTTGGATTTGAAGCTAACTCGTTTGTTTCCCATGCAGCTGAAGCTAACTCATGTATATCACAAGTATTTGATGCTAAATCATTTGTTTCGCATGGATTTGAAGGTACATCTGCTACTTCCCATTGATTTGAAGTTAAATCATGTGTTACGCTTGGATTTGAAGATCACTCGTTTGTTTCACCTGCATTTGAAGCTATATCACTTATATCGCAAGTATACGAAGCTAAATAATTTGTGTAGCATGGATTTGATGCTAAACCTACTATTTCGCATTGATTTGAAGCTAAATCATGTGTTTCGCTTGGATTTGAAGCTAACTCGTTTGTTTCGCATGCAGTTGAAGCTAAATCATGTACATCCCAAGTATTTGAAGCTAAGCCATTTGTTTCGCATGGATTTGAAGATAAATCTTCTACTTCCCATTGATTTGAAGTTAAATCATGTGTTACGCTTGGATTTGAAGATCACTCGTTTGTTTCACCTGCATTTGAAGCTATATCACTTATATCGCAAGTATACGAAGCTAAATAATTTGGGTCGCATGGATTTGATGCTAAGCCTTCTACTTCGCATTGATTTGAAGCTAAATCATGTGCTTCGCTTGGATTTGAAGCTGACTCGTTTGTTTCGCATGCAGTTGAAGCTAAATCATGTATATCACAAGTATTTGAAGCTAAGCCATTTGTTTCGCATGGATTTGAAGGTAAATCTTCTACTTCGCATTGATTTGAAGTTAAATCATGTGTTACGCTTGGATTTAAAGCTCACTCGTTTGTTTCGCCTGCATTTGAAGATTTATCACTTATATCGCAAGTATACGAAGCTAAATAATTTGTTTCGCATGGATTTGAAGGTAAATCTTCTACTTCGCACTGATTTGAAGCTAAATCATGTGTTTCGCTTGGATTTGAAGCTAACTCGTTTGTTTCGCATGCAGTTGAAGCTAAATCATGTATATCACAAGTATTTGAAGCTAAGCCATTTGTTTCGCCTGGATTTGAAGGTAAATCTTCTACTTCGCATTGATTTGAAGTTAAATCATGTGTTACGCTTGGATTTAAAGCTCACTCGTTTGTTTCGCCTGCATTTGAAGCTTTATCACTTATATCGCAAGTATGCGAAGCTAAATAATTTGTGTCACATGGATTTGATGCTAAGCCTTCTACTTCGCATTGATTTGAAGCTAAATCATGTATTTCGCTTGGATTTGAAGCTAACTCGATTGTTTCGCATGCAGCTGAAGCTAAATCATGTATATCACAAGTATTTGAAGCTAAACCATTTGTTTCGCATGGATTTGAAGGTAAATCTTCAACTTCCCATTGATTTGAAATTAAATCATGTGTTACGCTTGGATTTGAAGATCACTCGTTTGTTTCACCTGCATTTGAAGCTTTATCACTTATATCGCAAGTATAAGAAGCTAAATAATTTGTGTCGCATGGATTTGATGCTAAGCCTTCTACTTCGCATTGATTTGAAGCTAAATCATGTATTTCGCTTGGATTTGAAGCTAACTCGTTTGTTTCGCATGCAGTTGCAGCTAAATCATGTATATCACAAGTATTTGAAGCTAAACCATTTGTTTCGCATGGATTTGAAGGAAAATCTTCTACTTCGCATTGATTTGAAGTTAAATCAAGTGTTACGCTTGGATTTGAAGATCACTCGTTTGTTTCACCTGCATTTGAAACTTTATCACTTATATCGCAAGTATAAGAAGCTAAATAATTTGTGTCGCATGGATTTGATGCTAAGCCTTCTACTTCGCATTGATTTGAAGCTAAATCATGTGTTTCGCTTGGATTTGAAGCTAACTCGTTTGTTTCGCATGCAGTTGCAGCTAAATCATGTATATCACAAGTATTTGAAGCTAAACCATATGTTTCGCATGGATTTGAAGGTAAATCTTCTACTTCGCATTGATTTGAAGTTAAATCATGTGTTACGCTTGGATTTAAAGCTCACTCGTTTGTTTCACCTGAATTTGAAGCTTTATGACTTATATCGCAAGTATAAGAAGCTAAATAATTTGTGTCGCATGGATTTGATGCTAAGCCTTCTACTTCGCATTGATTTGAAGCTAAATCATGTGTATCGCTTGGATTTGAAGCTAACTCGTTTGTTTCGCATGCAGTTGCAGCTAAATCATGTATATCACAAGTATTAGAAGCTAAACCATTTGTTTCGCATGGATTTGAAGGTTAATCTTCTACTTCGCATTGATTTGAAGTTAAATCATGTGTTACGCTTGGATTTAAAGCTCACTCATTTGTTTCGCCTGCACTTGATGCTTTATCACTTATAGCGCAAGTATAAGAATCTAAATAATTTGTGTTGCATGGATTTGATGCTAAGCCTTCTACTTCGCATTGATTTGAAGCTAAATCATGTATTTCGCTTGGATTTGAAGCTAACTCGATTGTTTCGCATGCAGCTGAAGCTAAATCATGTATATCACAAGTATTTGAAGCTAAACCATTTGTTTCGCATGGATTTGAAGCTAAATCTTCTACTTCCCATTGATTTGAAATTAAATCATGTGTTACGCTTGGATTTGATGATCACTCGTTTGTTTCACCTGCAATTGAAGCTTTATCACTTATATCGCAAGTATAAGAAGCTAAATAATTTGTGTCGCATGGATTTGATGCTAAGCCTTCTACTTCGCACTGATTTGAAGCTAAATCATGTGTTTCTTTTGGCTTTGAAGCTAACTCGTTTGTTTCGCATGCAGTTGCAGCTAAATCATGTATATCACAAGTATTAGAAGCTAAACCATTTGTTTCGCATGGATTTGAAGGTAAATCTTCTACTTCGCACTGATTTGAAGCTAAATCATGTGTTTCGCTTGGATTTGAAGCTAACTCGTTTGTTTCGCATGCAGTTGAAGCTAAATCGTGTATATCACAAGTATTTGAAGCTAAACCATTTGTTTCGCATGGATTTGAAGGTTAATCTTCTACTTCGCATTGATTTGAAGTTAAATCATGTGTTACGCTTGGATTTAAAGCTCACTCGTTTGTTTCGCCTGCACTTGATGCTTTATCACCTATATCGCAAGTATAAGAAGCTAAATAATTTGTGTTGCATGGATTTGATGCTAAGCCTTCTACTTCGCATTGATTTGAAGCTAAATCATGTGTTTCGCTTGGATTTGAAGCTAACTCGTTTGTTTCCCATGCAATTGAAGCAAAATCATGTATATCACAAGTATTTGAAGCTAAACCATTTGTTTCGCATGGATTTGAATGTAAATCTTCTACTTCGCATTGATTTGAAGTTAAATCATGCGTTACGCTTGGATTTAAAGCTCACTCGTTTGTTTCACCTGCATTTGAAGCTTTATCACTTATATCGCAAGTATAAGAAGCTAAATAATTTGTGTTGCATGGATTTGATGCTAAGTCTTCTACTTCGCATTGATTTGAAGCTAAATCAAGTGCTTCGCTTGGATTTGAAGCTAACTCGTTTGTTTCGCATGCAGTTGAAGCTAAATCATGTACATCACAAGTATTTGAAGCTAAGCCATTTGTTTCGCATGGATTTGAAGATAAATCTTCTACTTCCCATTGATTTGAAGTTAAATCATGTGTTACGCTTGGATTTGAATATCACTCGTTTGTTTCACCTGCATTTGAAGCTATATCACTAATATCGCAAGTATACGAAGCTAAATAATTTGTGTCGCATGAATTTGATGCTAAGTCTTCTACTTCGCATTGATTTGAAGCTAAATCATGTGCTTCGCTTAGATTTGAAGCTAACTCGTTTGTTTCGCATGCAGTTGAAGCTAAATCATGTATATCACAAGTATTTGAAGCTAAGCCATTTGTTTCGCATGGATTTGAAGGTAAATCTTCTACTTCGCATTGATTTGAAGTTAAATCATGTGTTACGCTTGAATTTGAAGATCACTCGTTTGTTTCACCTGTATTTGAAGCTATATCACTTATATCGCAAGTATACGAAGCTAAATAATTTGTGTCGCATGGATTTGATGCTAAGCCTTCTATTTCGCATTGATTTGAGGCTAAATCATGTGTTTCTCTTGGATTTGAAGCTAACTCGTTTGTTTCGCATGCAGCTGAAGCTAAATCATGTATATCACAAGTATTTGAAGCTAAGCCATTTGTTTCGCATGGATTTGAAGGTAAATCTTCTACTTCCCATTGATTTGAAATTAAATCATGTGTTACGCTTGGATTTGCAGATCACTCGTTTGTTTCACCTGCAATTGAAGCTTTATCACTTATATCGCAAGTATAAGAAGCTAAATAATTTGTATCGCATGGATTTGATGCTAAGCCTTCTACTTCGCACTGATTTGAAGCTAAATCATGTGTTTCGCTTGGCTTTGAAGCTAACTCGTTTGTTTCGCATGCAGTTGCAGCTAAATCATGTATATCACAAGTATTAGAAGCTAAACCATTTGTTTCGCATGGATTTGAAGGTAAATCTTCTACTTCGCACTGATTTGAAGCTAAATCATGTGTTTCGCTTGGATTTGAAGCTAACTCGTTTGTTTCGCATGCAGTTGAAGCTAAATCATGTATATCACAAGTATTTGAAGCTAAACCATTTGTTTCGCATGGATTTGAAGGTTAATCTTCTACTTCGCATTGATTTGAAGTTAAATCATGTGTTACGCTTGGATTTAAAGCTCACTCGTTTGTTTCGCATGCAGTTGAAGCTAAATCATGTATATCACAAGTATTTGAAGCTAAGCCATTTGTTTCGCATGGATTTGAAGGTAAATCTTCTACTTCCCATTGATTTGAAGTTAAATCAAGTGTTACGCTTGGATTTGAAGATCACTCGTTTGTTTCACCTGCATTTAAAGCTATATCACTTATATCGCAAGTATACGAAGCTAAATAATTTGTGTCGCATGGATTTGATGCTAAGCCTTCTACATCGCATTGGTTTGAAGCTAAATCATGTGTTTCGCTTTGATTTGAAGCTAACTCGTTTGTTTCGCATGCAGTTGCAGCTAAATCTTGTATATCACAAGTATTTGAAGCTAAACCATTTGTTTCGCATGGATTTGAAGGTAAATCTTCTACTTCGCAATGATTTGAAGTTAAATCATGTGTTACGCTTAGATTTGAAGCTAACTCGTTTGTTTCGCATGCAGTTGAAGCTAAATCATGTATATCACAAGTATTCGAAGCTAAGCCATTTGTTTCGCATGGATTTGAAGGTAAATCTTCTACTTCGCATTGATTTGAAGTTAAATCAAATGTTACGCTTGGATTTGAAGATCACTCGTTTGTTTCACCTGCATTTGAAGCTATATCACTTATATCGCAAGTATACGAAGCTAAATAATTTGTGTCGCATGGATTTGATGCTAAGCCTTCTACATCGCATTGGTTTGAAGCTAAATCATGTGTTTCGCTTTGATTTGAAGCTAACTCGTTTGTTTCGCATGCAGTTGCAGCTAAATCTTGTATATCACAAGTATTTGAAGCTAAACCATTTGTTTCGCATGGATTTGAAGGTAAATCTTCTACTTCGCAATGATTTGAAGTTAAATCAAGTGTTACGCTTGGATTTGAAGATCACTCGTTTGTTTCACCTGCATTTGAAGCTTTATCACTTATATCGCAAGTATAAGAAGCTAAATAATTTGTGTCGCATGGATTTGATGCTAAGCCTTCTACTTCGCATTGATTTGAAGCTAAATCATGTGTTTCGCTTGGATTTGAAGCTAACTCGTTTGTTTCGCATGCAGTTGCAGCTAAATCATGTATATCACAAGTATTTGAAGCTAAACCATTTGTTTCGCATGGATTTGAAGGTAAATCTTCTACTTCGCATTGATTTGAAGTTAAATCATGTGTTACGCTTGGATTTGAAGATCACTCGTTTGTTTCACCTGCATTTGAAGCTTTATCACTTATATCGCAAGTATAAGAAGCTAAATAATTTGTGTCGCATGGATTTGATGCTAAGCCTTCTACTTCGCATTGATTTGAAGCTAAATCATGTGTTTCGCTTGGATTTGAAGCTAACTCGTTTGTTTCGCATGCAGTTGCAGCTAAATCATGTATATCACAAGTATTAGAAGCTAAACCATTTGTTTCGCATGGATTTGAAGGTAAATCTTCTACTTCGCACTGATTTGAAGCTAAATCATGTATTTCGCTTGGATTTGAAGCTAACTCGTTTGTTTCGCATGCAGTTGAAGTTAAATCATGTATATCACAAGTATTTGAAGCTAAACCATTTGTTTCGCATGGATTTGAAGGTTAATCTTCTACTTCGCATTGATTTGAAGTTAAATCATGTGTTACGCTTGGATTTAAAGCTCACTCGTTTGTTTCGCCTGCACTTGATGCTTTATCACTTATATCGCAAGTATAAGAAGCTAAATAATGTGTGTTGCATGGATTTGACGCTAAGCCTTCTACTTCGCATTGATTTGAAGCTAAATCATGTGTCTCGCTTGGATTTGAAGCTAACTCGCTTGTTTCGCATGCAGTTGAAGCTAAATCATGTATATCACAAGTATTTGAAGCTAAACCATTTGTTTCGCATGGATTTGAAGGTAAATCTTCTACTTCGCATTGATTTGAAGTTAAATCAAGTGTTACGCTTGGATTTGAAGATCACTCGTTTGTTTCACCTGCATTTGAAGCTATATCACTTATATCGCAAGTATACGAAGCTAAATAATTTGTGTCGCATGGATTTGATGCTAAGCCTTCTACTTCGCATTGATTTGAAGCTAAATCATGTGCTTCGCTTGGATTTGAAGCTAACTCGTTTGTTTCGCATGCAGTTGAAGCTAAATCATGTATATCACAAGTATTTGAAGCTAAGCCATTTGTTTCGCATGGATTTGAAGATAAATCTTCTACTTCCCATTGATTTGAAGTTAAATCATGTGTTACGCTTGGATTTGAAGATCACTCGTTTGTTTCACCTGCATTTGAAGCTATATCACTTATATCGCAAGTATAAGAAGCTAAATAATTTGTGTCGCATGGATTTGATGCTAAGCCTTCTACTTCGCATTGTTTTGAAGCTAAATCATGTGTTTCGCTTGGATTTGAAGCTAACTCGTTTGTTTCGCATGCAGTTGCAGCTAAATCATGTATATCACAAGTATTAGAAGCTAAACCATTTGTTTCGCATGGATTTGAAGGTAAATCTTCTACTTCGCATTGATTTGAAGTTAAATCTAGTGTTACGCTTGGATTTAAAGCTCACTCGTTTGTTTCGCCTGCATTTGAAGCTTTATCACTTATATCGCAAGTATAAGAAGCTAAATAATTTGTGTTGCATGGATTTGATGCTACGACTTCTACTTCGCATTGATTTGAAGCTAAATCATGTGTTTCGCTTGGATTTGAAGCTAACTCGTTTGTTTCGCATGCAGTTGCAGCTAAATCATGTATATCACAAGTATTAGAAGCTAAACCATTTGTTTCGCATGGATTTGAAGGTAAATCTTCTACTTCGCACTGATTTGAAGCTAAATCATGTGTTTCGCTTGGATTTGAAGCTAACTCGTTTGTTTCGCATGCAGTTGAAGTTAAATCATGTATATCACAAGTATTTGAAGCTAAACCATGTGTTTCGCATGGATTTGAAGGTTAATCTTCTACTTCGCATTGATTTGAAGTTAAATCATGTGTTACGCTTGGATTTAAAGCTCACTCGTTTGTTTCGCCTGCACTTGATGCTTTATCACTTATATCGCAAGTATAAGAAGCTAAATAATTTGTGTTGCATGGATTTGACGCTAAGCCTTCTACTTCGCATTGATTTGAAGCTAAATCATGTGTTTCGCTTGGATTTGAAGCTAACTCGTTTGTTTCGCATGCAGTTGCAGCTAAATCATGTATATCACAAGTATTTGAAGCTAAACCATTTGTTTCGCATGGATTTGAAGGTAAATCTTCTACTTCGCATTGATTTGAAGTTAAATCATTTGTTACGCTTGGATTTGAAGATCACTCGTTTGTTTCACCTGCATTTGAAGCTTTATCACTTATATCGCAAGTATAAGAAGCTAAATAATTTGTGTCGCATGGATTTGATGCTAAGCCTTCTACTTCGCATTGATTTGAAGCTAAATCATGTGTTTCGCTTGGATTTGAAGCTAATTCGTTTGTTTCGCATGCAGTTGCAGCTAAATCATGTATATCACAAGTATTAGAAGCTAAACCATTTGTTTCGCATGGATTTGAAGGTAAATCTTCTACTTCGCACTGATTTGAAGCTAAATCATGTGTTTCGCTTGGATTTGAAGCTAACTCGTTTGTTTCGCATGCAGTTGAAGTTAAATCATGTATATCACAAGTATTTGAAGCTAAACCATTTGTTTCGCATGGATTTGAAGGTTAATCTTCTACTTCGCATTGATTTGAAGTTAAATCATGTGTTACGCTTGGATTTAAAGCTCACTCGTTTGTTTCGCCTGCACTTGATGCTTTATCACTTATATCGCAAGTATAAGAAGCTAAATAATTTGTGTTGCATGGATTTGACGCTAAGCCTTCTACTTCGCATTGATTTGAAGCTAAATCATGTGTCTCGCTTGGATTTGAAGCTAACTCGCTTGTTTCGCATGCAGTTGAAGCTAAATCATGTATATCACAAGTATTTGAAGCTAAACCATTTGTTTCGCATGGATTTGAAGGTAAATCTTCTACTTCGCATTGATTTGAAGTTAAATCAAGTGTTACGCTTGGATTTGAAGATCACTCGTTTGTTTCACCTGCATTTGAAGCTATATCACTTATATCGCAAGTATACGAAGCTAAATAATTTGTGTCGCATGGATTTGATGCTAAGCCTTCTACTTCGCATTGATTTGAAGCTAAATCATGTGCTTCGCTTGGATTTGAAGCTAACTCGTTTGTTTCGCATGCAGTTGAAGTTAAATCATGTACATCACAAGTATTTGAAGCTAAGCCATTTGTTTCGCATGGATTTGAAGATAAATCTTCTACTTCCCATTGATTTGAAGTTAAATCATGTGTTACGCCTGGATTTGAAGATCACTCGTTTGTTTCACCTGCATTTGAAGCTATATCACTTATATCGCAAGTATACGAAGCTAAATAATTTGTGTCGCATGGATTTGATGCTAAGCCTTCTTTTTCGCATTGATTTGAAGCTAAATCATGTGTTTCGCTTGGATTTGAAGCTAACTCGTTTGTTTCCCATGCAGTTGAAGCAAAATCATGTATATCACAAGTATTTGAAGCTAAACCATTTGTTTCGCATGGTTTTGAATGTAAATCTTCTACTTCGCATTGATTTGAAGTTAAATCAAGTGTTACGCTTGGATTTGAAGATCACTCGTTTGTTTCACCTGCATTTGAAGCTTTATCACTTATATCGCAAGTATAAGAAGCTAAATAATTTGTGTCGCATGGATTTGATGCTAAGCCTTCTACTTCGCATTGTTTTGAAGCTAAATCATGTGTTTCGCTTGGATTTGAAGCTAACTCGTTTGTTTCGCATGCAGTTGCAGCTAAATCATGTATATCACAAGTATTAGAAGCTAAACCATTTGTTTCGCATGGATTTGAAGGTAAATCTTCTACTTCGCATTGATTTGAAGTTAAATCAAGTGTTACGCTTGGATTTAAAGCTCACTCGTTTGTTTCGCCTGCATTTGAAGCTTTATCACTTATATCGCAAGTATAAGAAGCTAAATAATTTGTGTTGCATGGATTTGATGCTACGACTTCTACTTCGCATTGATTTGAAGCTAAATCATGTGTTTCGCTTGGATTTGAAGCTAACTCGTTTGTTTCGCATGCAGTTGAAGTTAAATCATGTATATCACAAGTATTTGAAGCTAAACCATTTGTTTCGAATGGATTTGAAGGTTAATCTTCTACTTCGCATTGATTTGAAGTTAAATCATGTGTTACGCTTGGATTTAAAGCTCACTCGTTTGTTTCGCCTGCACTTGATGCTTTATCACTTATATCGCAAGTATAAGAAGCTAAATAATTTGTGTTGCATGGATTTGACGCTAAGCCTTCTACTTCGCATTGATTTGAAGCTAAATCATGTGTCTCGCTTGGATTTGAAGCTAACTCGCTTGTTTCGCATGCAGTTGAAGCTAAATCATGTACATCACAAGTATCTGAAGCTAAACCATTTGTTTCGCATGGATTTGAAGGTAAATCTTCTACTTCGCATTGATTTGAAGTTAAATCAAGTGTTACGCTTGGATTTGAAGATCACTCGTTTGTTTCACCTGCATTTGAAGCTATATCACTTATATCGCAAGTATACGAAGCTAAATAATTTGTGTCGCATGGATTTGATGCTAAGCCTTCTACTTCGCATTGATTTGAAGCTAAATCATGTGTTTCGCTTGGATTTGAAGCTAACTCGTTTGTTTCGCATGCAGTTGAAGCTAAATCATGTATATCACAAGTATTTGAAGCTAAACCATTTGTTTCGCATGGATTTGAAGGTAAATCTTCTACTTCGCATTGATTTGAAGTTAAATCGTGTGTTATGCTTGGATTTAAAGCTCACTCGTTTGTTTCGCCTGCACTTGATGCTTTATCACTTATATCGCAAGTATAAGAAGCTAAATAATTTGTGTTGCATGGATTTGATGCCAAGTCTTCTACTTCGCATTGATTTGAAGCTAAATCATGTGCTTCGCTTGGATTTGAAGCTAACTCGTTTGTTTCGCATGCAGTTGAAGCTAAATCATGTATATCACAAGTATTTGAAGCCAAGCCATTTGTTTCGCATGGATTCGAAGATAAATCTTCTACTTCCCATTGATTTGAAGTTAAATCATGTGTTACGCTTGGGTTTGAAGATCACTCTTTGTTTCACCTGCATTTGAAGCTATATCACTTATATCGCAAGTATACGAAGCTAAATAATTTGTGTCGCATGGATTTGATGCTAAGCCTTCTACTTCGCATTGATTTGAAGCTAAATCATGTGTTTCGCTTGGATTTGAAGCTAACTCGTTTGTTTCGCATGCAGCTGAAGCTAAATCATGTATATCACAAGTATTTGAAGCTAAAACATTTGTTTCGCATGGATTTGAAGGTAAATCTTCTACTTCCCATTGATTTGAAGTTAAATCATGTGTTACGCTTGGATTTGAGGATCACTCGTTTGTTTCACCTGCATTTGTGGCTATATCACTTATATCGCAATTATACGAAGCTAAATAATTTGTGTCGCATGGATTTGATGCTAAGCCTTCTATTTCGAATTGATTTGAAGCTCAATAATGTGTTTCGCTTCGATTTGAAGCTAACTCGTTTGTTTCGCATGCAGTTGAAGCTAAATCATGTATATCACAAGTATTTGAAGCTAAACCATTTGTTTCGCATGGATTTGAAGGTAAATCTTCTACTTCGCATTGATTTGAATCTAAATCATGTGTTTCGCTTGGATTTGAAGCTAACTCGTTTGTTTCGCATACAGCTGAAGCTAAATCATGTATAACACAAGTATTTGAAGCTAAACCATTTGTTTCGCATGGATTTGAAGGTAAATCTTCTACTTCCCATTGATTTGAAGTTAAATCATGTGTTACGCTTGGATTTGAAGATCACTCGTTTGTTTCACCTGCATTTGAAGCTATATCACTTATATCGCAAGTATACGAAGCTAAATAATTTGTGTCGCATGGATTTGATGCTAAGCCTTCTATTTCGCATTGATTTGAAGCTAAATCATGTATTTCGCTTGGATTTGAAGCTAACTCGTTTGTTTCGCATGCAGCTGAAGCTAAATCATGTATATCACAAGTATTTGAAGCTAAAACATTTGTTTCGCATGGATTTGAAGGTAAATCTTCTACTTCCCATTGATTTGAAGTTAAATCATGTGTTACGCTTGGATTTGAAGATCACTCGTTTGTTTCACCTGCATTTGAGGCTATATCACTTATATCGCAATTATACGAAGCTAAATAATTTGTGTCGCATGGATTTGATGCTAAGCCTTCTATTTCGAATTGATTTGAAGCTCAATAATGTGTTTCGCTTCGATTTGAAGCTAACTCGTTTGTTTCGCATGCAGTTGAAGCTAAATCATGTATATCACAAGTATTTGAAGCTAAACCATTTGTTTCGCATGGATTTGAAGGTAAATCTTCTACTTCGCATTGATTTGAATCTAAATCATGTGTTTCGCTTGGATTTGAAGCTAACTCGTTTGTTTCGCATACAGCTGAAGCTAAATCATGTATAACACAAGTATTTGAAGCTAAACCATTTGTTTCGCATGGATTTGAAGGTAAATCTTGTACTTCCCATTGATTTGAAGTTAAATCATGTGTTACGCTTGGATTTGAAGATCACTCGTTTGTTTCACCTGCATTTGGAGCTATATCACTTATATCGCAAGTATACGAAGCTAAATAATTTGTTTCGCATGGATTTGATGCTAAGCCTTCTATTTCGCATTCATTTGAAGCTAAATCATGTGTTTCGCTTGGACTTGAAGCTAACTCGTTTGTTTCGCATGCAGTTGAAGCTAAATCATGTATATCACAAGTATTTGAAGCTAAACCATTCGTTTCGCAAGGATTTGAAGGTAAATCTTCTACTTCGCATTGATTTGAAGTTAAATCATGTGTTACGCTTGGATTTAATGCTCACTCGTTTGTTTCACATGCATTTGAAGCTTTATCACTTATATCTCAAGTATAAGAAGCTAAATAATTTATGTTGCATGGATTTGATGCTAAGCCTTCTACTTCGCATTGATTTGAAGCTAAATCATGTGTTTCGCTTGGATTTGAAGCTAACTCGTTTGTTTCGCATGCAGTTGAAGCTAAATCATGTATATCACAAGTATTTGAAGCTAAACCATTTGTTTCGCATGGATTTGAAGGTAAATCTTCTACTTCGCATTGATTTGAATCTAAATCATGTGTTTCGCTTGGATTTGAAGCTAACTCGTTTGTTTCGCATACAGCTGAAGCTAAATCATGTATAACACAAGTATTTGAAGCTAAACCATTTGTTTCGCATGGATTTGAAGGTAAATCTTCTACTTCCCATTGATTTGAAGTTAAATCATGTGTTACGCTTGGATTTGAAGATCACTCGTTTGTTTCACCTGCATTTGAAGCTATATCACTTATATCGCAAGTAAACGAAGCTAAATAATTTGTGTCGCATGGATTTGAGGCTAAGCCTTCTATTTCGCATTGATTTGAAGCTAAATCATGTGTTTCGCTTGGATTTGAAGCTAACTCGTTTGTTTCGCATGCAGTTGAAGCTAAATCATGTATATCACAAGTATTTGAAGCTAAGCCATTTGTTTCGCATGGATTTGATGCTAAGCCTTCTATTTCGCATTCATTTGAAGCTAAATCATGTGTTTCGCTTGGACTTGAAGCTAACTCGTTTGTTTCGCATGCAGTTGAAGCTAAATCATGTATATCACAAGTATTTGAATCTAAACCATTCGTTTCGCAAGGATTTGAAGGTAAATCTTCTACTTCGCATTGATTTGAAGTTAAATCATGTGTTACGCTTGGATTTAATGCTCACTCGTTTGTTTCACATGCATTTGAAGCTTTATCACTTATATCTCAAGTATAAGAAGCTAAATAATTTGTGTTGCATGGATTTGATGCTACGACTTCTACTTCGCATTGATTTGAAGCTAAATCATGTGTTTCGCTTGGATTTGAAGCTAACTCGTTTGTTTCGCATGCAGCTGAAGCTAAATCATGTATATCACAAGTATTTGAAGCTAAAACATTTGTTTCGCATGGATTTGAAGGTAAATCTTCTACTTCCCATTGATTTGAAGTTAAATCATGTGTTACGCTTGGATTTGAAGATCACTCGTTTGTTTCACCTGCATTTGTGGCTATATCACTTATATCGCAATTATACGAAGCTAAATAATTTGTGTCGCATGGATTTGATGCTAAGCCTTCTATTTCGAATTGATTTGAAGCTCAATAATGTGTTTCGCTTCGATTTGAAGCTAACTCGTTTGTTTCGCATGCAGTTGAAGCTAAATCATGTATATCACAAGTATTTGAAGCTAAACCATTTGTTTCGCATGGATTTGAAGGTAAATCTTCTACTTCGCATTGATTTGAATCTAAATCATGTGTTTCGCTTGGATTTGAAGCTAACTCGTTTGTTTCGCATACAGCTGAAGCTAAATCATGTATAACACAAGTATTTGAAGCTAAACCATTTGTTTCGCATGGATTTGAAGGTAAATCTTGTACTTCCCATTGATTTGAAGTTAAATCATGTGTTACGCTTGGATTTGAAGATCACTCGTTTGTTTCACCTGCATTTGGAGCTATATCACTTATATCGCAAGTATACGAAGATAAATAATTTGTTTCGCATGGATTTGATGCTAAGCCTTCTATTTCGCATCCATTTGAAGCTAAATCATGTGTTTCGCTTGGACTTGAAGCTAACTCGTTTGTTTCGCATGCAGTTGAAGCTAAATCATGTATATCACAAGTATTTGAAGCTAAACCATTCGTTTCGCAAGGATTTGAAGGTAAATCTTCTACTTCGCATTGATTTGAAGTTAAATCATGTGTTACGCTTGGATTTAATGCTCACTCGTTTGTTTCACATGCATTTGAAGTTTTATCACTTATATCTCAAGTATAAGAAGCTAAATAATTTATGTTGCATGGATTTGATGCTAAGCCTTCTACTTCGCATTGATTTGAAGCTAAATCATGTGTTTCGCTTGGATTTGAAGCTAACTCGTTTGTTTCGCATGCAGTTGAAGCTAAATCATGTATATCACAAGTATTTGAAGCTAAGCCATTTGTTTCGTATGGATTTGAAGATAAATCTTCTACTTCCCATTGATTTGAAGTTAAATCATGTGTTACGCTTGGATTTGAAGATCACTCGTTTGTTTCACCTGCATTTGAAGCTATATCACTTATATCGCAAGTATACGAAGCTAAATAATTTGTGTCGCATGGATTTGATGCTAAGCCTTCTATTTCGCATTGATTTGAAGCTAAATCATGTGTTTCGCTTGGATTTGAAGCTAACTCGTTTGTTTCGCATGCAGTTGAAGGTAAATCATGTATATCACAAGTATTTGAAGCTAAGCCATTTGTTTCGTATGGATTTGAAGATAAATCTTCTACTTCCCATTGATTTGAAGTTAAATCATGTGTTACGCTTGGATTTGAAGATCACTCGTTTGTTTCACCTGCATTTGAAGCTATATCACTTATATCGCAAGTAAACGAAGCTAAATAATTTGTGTCGCATGGATTTGAGGCTAAGCCTTCTATTTCGCATTGATTTGAAGCTAAATCATGTGTTTCGCTTGGATTTGAAGCTAACTCGTTTGTTTCGCATGCAGTTGAAGCTAAATCATGTATATCACAAGTATTTGAAGCTAAGCCATTTGTTTCGCATGGATTTGATGCTAAGCCTTCTATTTCGCATTCATTTGAAGCTAAATCATGTGTTTCGCTTGGACTTGAAGCTAACTCGTTTGTTTCGCATGCAGTTGAAGCTAAATCATGTATATCACAAGTATTTGAAGCTAAACCATTCGTTTCGCAAGGATTTGAAGGTAAATCTTCTACTTCGCATTGATTTGAAGTTAAATCATGTGTTACGCTTGGATTTAATGCTCACTCGTTTGTTTCACATGCATTTGAAGCTTTATCACTTATATCTCAAGTATAAGAAGCTAAATAATTTGTGTTGCATGGATTTGATGCTACGACTTCTACTTCGCATTGATTTGAAGCTAAATCATGTGTTTCGCTTGGATTTGAAGCTAACTCGTTTGTTTCGCATGCAGCTGAAGCTAAATCATGTATATCACAAGTATTTGAAGCTAAAACATTTGTTTCGCATGGATTTGAAGGTAAATCTTCTACTTCCCATTGATTTGAAGTTAAATCATGTGTTACGCTTGGATTTGAAGATCACTCGTTTGTTTCACCTCCATTTGGAGCTATATCACTTATATCGCAAGTATAGGAAGCTAAATAATTTGTTTAGCATGGATTTGATGATAAGCCTTCTATTTCGCATCCATTTGAAGCTAAATCATGTGTTTCGCTTGGACTTGAAGCTAACTCGTTTGTTTCGCATGCAGTTGAAGCTAAATCATGTATATCACAAGTATTTGAAGCTAAGCCATTTGTTTCGCATGGATTTGATGCTAAGCCTTCTATTTCGCATTCATTTGAAGCTAAATCATGTGTTTCGCTTGGACTTGAAGCTAACTCGTTTGTTTCGCATGCAGTTGAAGCTAAATCATGTATATCACGAGTATTTGAAGCTAAACCATTCGTTTCGCAAGGATTTGAAGGTAAATCTTCTACTTCGCATTGATTTGAAGTTAAATCATGTGTTACGCTTGGATTTAATGCTCACTCGTTTGTTTCACATGCATTTGAAGCTTTATCACTTATATCTCAAGTATAAGAAGCTAAATAATTTATGTTGCATGGATTTGATGCTAAGCCTTCTACTTCGCATTGATTTGTAGCTAAATCATGTGTTTCGCTTGGATTTGAAGCTAACTCGTTTGTTTCGCATGCAGTTGAAGCTAAATCATTTATATCACAAGTATTTGAAGCTAAACCACTTGTTTCGCATGGATATGAAGGTTAATCTTCTACTTCCCATTGATTTGAAATTAAATCATGTGTCACGCTTGGATTTGAAGATCACTCGTTTGTTTCACCTGCATTTGAAGCTTTATCACTTATATCGCAAGTATAAGAAGCTAAATAATTTGTGTCGCATGGATTTGATGCTAAGCCTTCTACTTCGCATTGATTTGAAGCTAAATCATGTGTTTCGCTTGGATTTGAAGCTAACTCGTTTGTTTCGCATGCAGTTGAAGCTAAATCATGTATATCACAAGTATTTGAAGCTAAGCCATTTGTTTCGTATGGATTTGAAGATAAATCTTCTACTTCCCATTGATTTGAAGTTAAATCATGTGTTACGCTTGGATTTGAAGATCACTCGTTTGTTTCACCTGCATTTGAAGCTATATCACTTATATCGCAAGTATACGAAGCTAAATAATTTGTGTCGCATGGATTTGATGCTAAGCCTTCTATTTCGCATTGATTTGAAGCTAAATCATGTGTTTCGCTTGGATTTGAAGCTAACTCGTTTGTTTCGCATGCAGTTGAAGCGAAATCATGTATATCACAAGTATTTGAAGCTAAGCCATTTGTTTCGCATGGATTTGATGCTAAGCCTTCTATTTCGCATTCATTTGAAGCTAAATCATGTGTTTCGCTTGGACTTGAAGCTAACTCGTTTGTTTCGCATGCAGTTGAAGCTAAATCATGTATATCACAAGTATTTGAAGCTAAACCATTCGTTTCGCAAGGATTTGAAGGTAAATCTTCTACTTCGCATTGATTTGAAGTTAAGTCATGTGTTACGCTTGGATTTAATGCTCACTCGTTTGTTTCACATGCATTTGAAGCTTTATCACTTATATCTTAAGTATAAGAAGCTAAATAATTTGTGTTGCATGGATTTGATGCTACGACTTCTACTTCGCATTGATTTGAAGCTAAATCATGTGTTTCGCCTGGATTTGAAGGTAACTCGTTTGTTTCGCATGCAGCTGAAGCTAAATCATGTATATCACAAGTATTTGAAGCTAAAACATTTGTTTCGCATGGATTTGAAGGTAAATCTTCTACTTCCCATTGATTTGAAGTTAAATCATGTGTTACGCTTGGATTTAATGCTCACTCGTTTGTTTCACATGCATTTGAAGCTTTATCACTTATACCTCAAGTATAAGAAGCTAAATAATTTATGTTGCATGGATTTGATGCTAAGCCTTCTACTTCGCATTGATTTGAAGCTAAATCATGTGTTTCGCTTGGATTTGAAGCTAACTCGTTTGTTTCGCATGCAGTTGAAGCTAAATCATGTATATCACAAGTATTTGAAGCTAAACCACTTGTTTCGCATGGATATGAAGGTTAATCTTCTACTTCCCATTGATTTGAAATTAAATCATGTGTCACGCTTGGATTTGTAGATCACTCGTTTGTTTCACCTGCATTTGAAGCTTTATCACTTATATCGCAAGTATAAGAAGCTAAATAATTTGTGTCGCATGGATTTGATGCTAAGCCTTCTACTTCGCATTGATTTGAAGCTAAATCATGTGTTTCGCTCGGTTTTGAAGCTAACTCGTTTGTTTCGCATGCAGTTGAAGCTAAATCATGTATATCACAAGTATTTGAAGCTGAGCCATTTGTTTCGTATGGATTTGAAGATAAATCTTCTACTTCCCATTGATTTGAAATTAAATCATGTGTCACGCTTGGATTTGAAGATCACTCGTTTGTTTCACCTGCATTTGAAGCTTTATCACTTATATCGCAAGTATAAGAAGCTAAATAATTTGTGTCGCATGGATTTGATGCTAAGCCTTCTAATTCGCATTGATTTGAAGCTAAATCATGAGTTTCGCTTGGATTTGAAGCTAACTCGTTTGTTTCGCATGCAGTTGAAGCTAAATCATGTATATCACAAGTATTTGAAGCTAAGCCATTTCTTTCGTATGGATTTGAAGATAAATCTTCTACTTCCCATTGATTTGAAGTTAAATCATGTGTTACGCTTGGATTTGAAGATCACTCGTTTGTTTCACCTGCATTTGAAGCTATATCACTTATATCGCAAGTATACGAAGCTAAATAATTTGTGTCGCATGGATTTGATGCTAAGCCTTCTATTTCGCATTGAGTTGAAGCTAAATCATGTGTTTCGCTTGGATTTGAAGCTAACTCGTTTGTTTCGCATGCAGTTGAAGGTAAATCATGTATATCACAAGTATTTGAAGCTAAGCCATTTGTTTCGTATGGATTTGAAGATAAATCTTCTACTTCCCATTGATTTGAAGTTAAATCATGTGTTACGCTTGGATTTGAAGATCACTCGTTTGTTTCACCTGCATTTGAAGCTATATCACTTATATCGCAAGTATACGAAGCTAAATAATTTGTGTCGCATGGATTTGATGCTAAGCCTTCTATTTCGCATTGATTTGAAGCTAAATCATGTGTTTCGCTTGGATTTGAAGCTAACTCGTTTGTTTCGCATGCAGTTGAAGCGAAATCATGTATATCACAAGTATTTGAAGCTAAGCCATTTGTTTCGCATGGATTTGATGCTAAGCCTTCTATTTCGCATTCATTTGAAGCTAAATCATGTGTTTCGCTTGGACTTGAAGCTAACTCGTTTGTTTCGCATGCAGTTGAAGCTAAATCATGTATATCACAAGTATTTGAAGCTAAACCATTCGTTTCGCAAGGATTTGAAGGTAAATCTTCTACTTCGCATTGATTTGAAGTTAAGTCATGTGTTACGCTTGGATTTAATGCTCACTCGTTTGTTTCACATGCATTTGAAGCTTTATCACTTATATCTTAAGTATAAGAAGCTAAATAATTTGTGTTGCATGGATTTGATGCTACGACTTCTACTTCGCATTGATTTGAATCTAAATCATGTGTTTCGCCTGGATTTGAAGGTAACTCGTTTGTTTCGCATGCAGCTGAAGCTAAATCATGTATATCACAAGTATTTGAAGCTAAAACATTTGTTTCGCATGGATTTGAAGGTAAATCTTCTACTTCCCATTGATTTGAAGTTAAATCATGTGTTACGCTTGGATTTAATGCTCACTCGTTTGTTTCACATGCATTTGAAGCTTTATCACTTATACCTCAAGTATAAGAAGCTAAATAATTTATGTTGCATGGATTTGATGCTAAGCCTTCTACTTCGCATTGATTTGAAGCTAAATCATGTGTTTCGCTTGGATTTGACGCTAACTCGTTTGTTTCGCATGCAGTTGAAGCTAAATCATGTATGTCACAAGTATTTGAAGCTAAACCACTTGTTTCGCATGGATATGAAGGTTAATCTTCTACTTCCCATTGATTTGAAATTAAATCATGTGTCACGCTTGGATTTGAAGATCACTCGTTTGTTTCACCTGCATTTGAAGCTTTATCACTTATATCGCAAGTATAAGAAGCTAAATAATTTGTGTCGCATGGATTTGATGCTAAGCCTTCTACTTCGCATTGATTTGAAGCTAAATCATGTGTTTCGCTTGGATTTGAAGCTAACTCGTTTGTTTCGCATGCAGTTGAAGCTAAATCATGTATATCACAAGTATTTGAAGCTGAGCCATTTGTTTCGTATGGATTTGAAGATAAATCTTCTACTTCCCATTGATTTGAAGTTAAATCATGTGTTACGCTTGGATTTGAAGATCACTCGTTTGTTTCACCTGCATTTGAAGCTATATCACTTATATCGCAAGTATACGAAGCTAAATAATTTGTGTCGCATGGATTTGATGCTAAGCCTTCTATTTCGCATTGATTTGAAGCTAAATCATGTGTTTCGCTTGGATTTGAAGCTAACTCGTTTGTTTCGCATGCAGTTGAAGGAAAATCATGTATATCACAAGTATTTGAAGCTAAGCCATTTGTTTCGTATGGATTTGAAGATAAATCTTCTACTTCCCATTGATTTGAAGTTAAATCATGTGTTACGCTTGGATTTGAAGATCACTCGTTTGTTTCACCTGCATTTGAAGCTATATCACTTATATCGCAAGTATACGAAGCTAAATAATTTGTGTCGCGTGGATTTGATGCTAAGCCTTCTATTTCGCATTGATTTGAAGCTAAATCATGTGTTTCGCTTGGATTTGAAGCTAACTCGTTTGTTTCGCATGCAGTTGAAGGTAAATCATGTATATCACAAGTATTTGAAGCTAAGCCATTTGTTTCGCATGGATTTGAAGGTAAATCTTGTACTTCCCATTGATTTGAAGTTAAATCATGTGTTACGCTTGGATTTGAAGATCACTCGTTTGTTTCACCTGCATTTGGAGCTATATCACTTATATCGCAAGTATACGAAGCTAAATAATTTGTTTCGCATGGATTTGATGATAAGACTTCTATTTCGCATCCATTTGAAGCTAAATCATGTGTTTCGCTTGGACTTGAAGCTAACTCGTTTGTTTCGCATGCAGTTGAAGCTAAATCATGTATATCACAAGTATTTGAAGCTAAACCATTCGTTTCGCAAGGATTTGAAGGTAAATCTTCTACTTCGCATTGATTTGAAGTTAAATCACGTGTTACGCTTGGATTTAATGCTCACTCGTTTGTTTCACATGTATTTGAAGCTTTATCACTTATATCTCAAGTATAAGAAGCTAAATAATTTATGTTGCATGGATTTGATGCTAAGCCTTCTACTTCGCATTGATTTGAAGCTAAATCATGTGTTTCGCTTGGTTTTGAAGCTAACTCGTTTGTTTCGCATGCAGTTGAAGCTAAATCATGTATATCACAAGTATTTGAAGCTAAACCACTTGTTTCGCATGGATATGAAGGTTAATCTTCTACTTCCCATTGATTTGAAATTAAATCATGTGTCACGCTTGGATTTGAAGATCACTCGTTTGTTTCACCTGCATTTGAAGCTTTATCACTTATATCGCAAGTATAAGAAGCTAAATAATTTGTGTCGCATGGATTTGATGCTAAGCCTTCTACTTCGCATTGATTTGAAGCTAAATCATGAGTTTCGCTTGGATTTGAAGCTAACTCGTTTGTTTCGCATGCAGTTGAAGCTAAATCATGTATATCACAAGTATTTGAAGCTAAGCCATTTCTTTCGTATGGATTTGAAGATAAATCTTCTACTTCCCATTGATTTGAAGTTAAATCATGTGTTACGCTTGGATTTGAAGATCACTCGTTTGTTTCACCTGCATTTGAAGCTATATCACTTATATCGCAAGTATACGAAGCTAAATAATTTGTGTCGCATGGATTTGATGCTAAGCCTTCTATTTCGCATTGATTTGAAGCTAAATCATGTGTTTCGCTTGGATTTGAAGCTAACTCGTTTGTTTCGCATGCAGTTGAAGGTAAATCATGTATATCACAAGTATTTGAAGCTAAGCCATTTGTTTCGTATGGATTTGAAGATAAATCTTCTACTTCCCATTGATTTGAAGTTAAATCATGTGTTACGCTTGGATTTGAAGATCACTCGTTTGTTTCACCTGCATTTGAAGCTATATCACTTATATCGCAAGTATACGAAGCTAAATAATTTGTGTCGCATGGATTTGATGGTAAGCCTTCTATTTCGCATTGATTTGAAGCTAAATCATGTGTTTCGCTTGGATTTGAAGCTAACTCGTTTGTTTCGCATGCAGTTGAAGCTAAATCATGTATATCACAAGTACTTGAAGCTAAGCCATTTGTTTCGCATGGATTTGAAGATAAATCTTCTACTTCCCATTGATTTGAAGTTAAATCATGTGTTACGCTTGGATTTGAAGATCACTCGTTTGTTTCACCTGCATTTGAAGCTATATCACTTATATCGCAAGTATACGAAGCTAAATAATTTGTGTCGCATGGATTTGATGCTAAGCCTTCTATTTCGCATTGATTTGAAGCTAAATCATGTGTTTCGCTTGGATTTGAAGCTAACTCGTTTGTTTCCCATGCAGTTGAAGCAAAATCATGTATATCACAAGTATTTGAAGCTAAACCATTTGTTTCGCATGGTTTTGAATGTAAATCTTCTACTTCGCATTGATTTGAAGTTAAATCAAGTGTTACGCTTGGATTTGAAGATCACTCGTTTGTTTCACATGCATTTGAAGCTTTATCACTTATATCTTAAGTATAAGAAGCTAAATAATTTGTGTTGCATGGATTTGATGCTACGACTTCTACTTCGCATTGATTTGAAGCTAAATCATGTGTTTCGCTTGGATTTGAAGGTAACTCGTTTGTTTCGCATGCAGCTGAAGCTAAATCATGTATATCACAAGTATTTGAAGCTAAAACATTTGTTTCGGATGGATTTGAAGGTAAATCTTCTACTTCCCATTGATTTGAAGTTAAATCATGTGTTACGCTTGGATTTGAAGATCACTCGTTTGTTTCACCTGCATTTGTGGCTATATCACTTATATCGCAAGTATACGAAGCTAAATAATTTGTGTCGCATGGATTTGATGCTAAGCCTTCTATTTCGCATTGATTTGAAGCTCAATAATGTGTTTCGCTTCGATTTGAAGCTAACTCGTTTGTTTCGCATGCAGTTGAAGCTAAATCATGTATATCACAAGTATTTGAAGCTAAACCATTTGTTTCGCATGGATTTGAAGGTAAATCTTCTACTTCGCATCCATTTGAAGCTAAATCATGTGTTTCGCTTGGACTTGAAGCTAACTCGTTTGTTTCGCATGCAGTTGAAGCTAAATCATGTATATCACAAGTATTTGAAGCTAAGCCATTTCTTTCGTATGGATTTGAAGATAAATCTTCTACTTCCCATTGATTTGAAGTTAAATCATGTGTTACGCTTGGATTTGAAGATCACTCGTTTGTTTCACCTGCATTTGAAGCTATATCACTTATATCGCAAGTATACGAAGCTAAATAATTTGTGTCGCATGGATTTGATGCTAAGCCTTCTATTTCGCATTGATTTGAAGCTAAATCATGTGTTTCGCTTGGATTTGAAGCTAACTCGTTTGTTTCGCATGCAGTTGAAGGTAAATCATGTATATCACAAGTATTTGAAGCTAAGCCATTTGTTTCGTATGGATTTGAAGATAAATCTTCTACTTCCCATTGATTTGAAGTTAAATCATGTGTTACGCTTTGATTTGAAGATCACTCGTTTGTTTCACCTGCATTTGAAGCTATATCACTTATATCGCAAGTATACGAAGCTAAATAATTTGTGTCGCATGGATTTGATGGTAAGCCTTCTATTTCGCATTGATTTGAAGCTAAATCATGTGTTTCGCTTGGATTTGAAGCTAACTCGTTTGTTTCGCATGCAGCTGAAGCTAAATCATGTATATCACAAGTATTTGAAGCTAAACCATTTGTTTCGCATGGATTTGAAGGTAAATCTTCTACTTCGCATTGATTCGAAGTTAAACCAAGTGTTACGCTTGGATTTAAAGCTCACTCGTTTGTTTCGCCTGCATTTGAAGCTTTATCACTTATATCGCAAGTATAAGAAGCTAAATAATTTGTGTTGCATGGATTTGATGCTACGACTTCTACTTCGCATTGATTTGAAGCTAAATCATGTGTTTCGCTTGGATTTAAAGCTCACTCGTTTGTTTCGCCTGCATTTGAAGCTTTATCACTTATATCGCAAGTATAAGAAGCTAAATAATTTGTGTTGCATGGATTTGATGCTACGACTTCTACTTCGCATTGATTTGAAGCTAAATCATGTGTTTCGCTTGGATTTGAAGCTAACTCGTTTGTTTCGTATGCAGTTGAAGCAAAATCATGTATATCACAAGTATTTGAAGCTAAAACATTTGTTTCGCATGGATTTGAAGGTAAATCTTCTACTTCGCATTGATTTGAATCTAAATCATGTGTTTCGCTTGGATTTGAAGCTAACTCGTTTGTTTCGCATACAGCTGAAGCTAAATCATGTATAACACAAGTATTTGAAGCTAAACCATTTGTTTCGCATGGATTTGAAGGTAAATCTTGTACTTCCCATTGATTTGAAGTTAAATCATGTGTTACGCTTGGATTTGAAGATCACTCGTTTGTTTCACCTGCATTTGGAGCTATATCACATATATCGCAAGTATACGAAGCTAATTAATTTGTGTCGCATGGATTTGATGCTAAGTCTTCTACTTCGCATTGATTTGAATCTAAATCATGTGCTTCGCTTGGATTCGAAGCTAACTCGTTTGTTTCACACGCAGTTGAAGCTAAATCATGTATATCACAAGTATTTGAAGCTAAGCCATTTGTTTCGCATGGATTTGAAGGTAAATCTTCTACTTCGCATTGATTTGAAGTTAAATCATGTGTCACGCTTGGATTTAAAGCTCACTCGTTTGTTTCGCCTGCTCTTGATGCTTTATTACTTATATCGCAACTATAAGAAGCTAAATAATTTGTGTTGCATGGATTTGACGCTAAGCCTTCTACTTCGCATTGATTTGAAGCTAAATCATGTGTCTCGCTTGGATTTGAAGCTAACTCGCTTGTTTCGCATGCAGTTGAAGCTAAATCATGTATATCACAAGTATTTGAAGCTAAACCATTTGTTTCGCATGGATTTGAAGGTAAATCTTCTACTTCGCATTGATTTGAAGTTAAATCATGTGTTACGCTTAGATTTGAAGCTAACTCGTTTGTTTCGCATGCAGTTGAAGCTAAATCATGTATATCACAAGTATTTGAAGCTAAACCATTTGTTTCGGATGGATTTGAAGGTTAATCTTCTACTTCGCATTGATTTGAAGTTAAATCATGTGTTACGCTTGGATTTAAAGCTCACTCGTTTGTTTCGACTGCACTTGATGCTTTATCACTTATATCGCAAGTATAAGAAGCTAAATAATTTGTGTTGCATGGATTTGACGCTAAGCCTTCTACTTCGCATTGATTTGAAGCTAAATCATGTGCTTCGCTTGGATTTGAAGCTAACTCGTTTGTTTCGCATGCAGTTGAAGCTAAATCATGTTTATCACAAGTATTTGAAGCTAAGCCATTTGTTTCGCATGGATTTGAAGGTAAATCTTCTACTTCCCATTGATTTGAAGTTAAATCATGTCTTACGCTTGGATTTGAAGATCACTCGTTTGTTTCACCTGCATTTGAAGCTATATCACTTACATCGCAAGTATACGAAGCTAAATAATTTGTGTCGCATGGATTTGATGCTAAGCCTTCTATTTCGCATTGATTTGAAGCTAAATCATGTGTTTCGCTTGGATTTGAAGCTAACTCGTTTGTTTCTCATGCAGTTGAAGCTAAATCATGTATATCACAAGTATTTGAAGCTAAACCATTTGTTTCGCATGGATTTGAAGGTAAATCTTCTACTTCGCATTGATTTGAAGTTAAATCAAGTGTTACGGTTGGATTTGAAGATCACTCGTTTGTTTCACCTGCATTTGAAACTTTATCACTTATATCGCAAGTATAAGAAGCTAAATAATTTGTGTTGCATGGATTTGATGCTAAGCCTTCTACTTCGCATTGATTTGAAGCTAAATCATGTGTTTCGCTTGGATTTGAAGCTAACTCATTTGTTTCGCATGCAGCTGAAGCTAAATCATGTATATCACAAGTATTTGAAGCTAAGCCATTTGTTTCGCACGGATTTGAAGGTAAAACTTCTACTTCGCATTGATTTGAAGTTAAATCATGTGTTACGCTTGGATTTAAAGCTCACTCGTTTGTTTCGCCTGCTTTTGAAGCTTTATCACTTATATCGCAAGTATAAGAAGCTAAATAATTTGTGTTGCATGGATTTGATACTACGACTTCTACTTCGCATTGATTTGAAGCTAAATCATGTGTTTCGCTTGGATTTGAAGATCACTCGTTTGTTTCACCTGCATTTGAAGCTATATCACTTATATCGCAAGTATACGAAGCTAAATAATTTGTGTCGCATGGATTTGATGCTAAGCCTTCTATTTCGCATTGATTTGAAGCTAAATCATGTGTTTCGCTTGGATTTGAAGCTAACTCGTTTGTTTCTCATGCAATTGAAGCTAAATCATGTATATCGCAAGTATAAGAAGCTAAATAATTTGTGTTGCATGGATTTGATGCTAAGCCTTCTACTTCGCATTGATTTGAAGCTAAATCATGTGTTTCGCTTGGATTTGAAGCTAACTCGTTTGTTTCGCATGCAGTTGAAGCTAAATCATCTATATCACAAGTATTTGAAGCTAAGCCATTTGTTTCGCATGGATTTGAAGGTAAATCTTCTACTTCGCATTGATTTGAAGCTAAATCATGTGTTTCGCTTGGATTTAAAGCTCACTCGTTTGTTTCGCCTGCATTTGAAGCTTTATCACTTATATCGCAAGTATAAGAAGCTAAATAATTTGTGTTGCATGGATTTGATGCTACGACTTCTACTTCGCATTCATTTGAAGCTAAATCATGTGTTTCGCTTGGACTTGAAGCTAACTCGTTTGTTTCGCATGCAGTTGAAGCTAAATCATGTATATCACAAGTATTTGAAGCTAAACCATTCGTTTCGCAAGGATTTGAAGGTAAATCTTCTACTTCGCATTGATTTGAAGTTAAATCATGTGTTACGCTTGGATTTAATGCTCACTCGTTTGTTTCACATGCATTTGAAGCTTTATCACTTATATCTCAAGTATAAGAAGCTAAATAATTTATGTTGCATGGATTTGATGCTAAGCCTCCTACTTCGCATTGATTTGAAGCTAAATCATGTGTTTCGCTTGGATTTGAAGCTAACTCGTTTGTTTCGCATGCAGTTGAAGCAAAATCATGTATATCACAAGTATTTGAAGCTAAAACATTTGTTTCGCATGGATTTGAAGGTAAATCTTCTACTTCCCATTGATTTGAAGTTAAATCATGTGTTACGCTTGGATTTGAAGATCACTCGTTTGTTTCGCATGCAGTTGAAGCTAAATCATGTATATCACAAGTATTTGAAGCTAAACCATTTGTTTCGCATGGATTTGAAGGTAAATCTTCTACTTCGCATTGATTTGAATCTAAATCATGTGTTTCGCTTGGATTTGAAGCTAACTCGTTTGTTTCGCATACAGCAGAAGGTAAATCATGTATAACACAAGTATTTGAAGCTAAACCATTTGTTTCGCATGGATTTGAAGGTAAATCTTGTACTTCCCATTGATTTGAAGTTAAATCATGTGTTACGCTTGGATTTGAAGATCACTCGTTTGTTTCACCTGCATTTGGAGCTATATCACTTATATCGCAAGTATACGAAGCTAAATAATTTGTTTCGCATGGATTTGATGCTAAGCCTTCTATATCGCATTCATTTGAAGCTAAATCATGTGTTTCGCTTGGACTTGAAGCTAACTCGTTTGTTTCGCATGCAGTTGAAGCTAAATCATGTATATCACAAGTATTTGAAGCTAAACCATTCGTTTCGCAAGGATTTGAAGGTAAATCTTCTACTTCGCATTGATTTGAAGTTAAATCATGTGTTACGCTTGGATTTAATGCTCACTCGTTTGTTTCACATGCATTTGAAGCTTTATCACTTATATCTCAAGTATAAGAAGCTAAATAATTTATGTTGCATGGATTTGATGCTAAGCCTTCTACTTCGCATTGATTTGAAGCTAAATCATGTGTTTCGCTTGGATTTGAAGCTAACTCGTTTGTTTCGCATGCAGTTGAAGCTAAATCATGTATATCACAAGTATTTGAAGCTAAGCCATTTGTTTCGCATGGATTTGAAGGTAAATCTTCTACTTCGCATTGATTTGTAGTTAAATCATGTGTTATGCTTGGATTTAAAGCTCACTCGTTTGTTTCACCTGCATTTGAAGCTTTATCACTTATATCGCAAGTATAAGAAGCTAAATAATTTGTGTTGCATGGATTTGATGCTAAGTCTTCTACTTCGCATTGATTTGAAGCTAAATCATGTGCTTCACTTGGATTTGAAGCTAACTCGTTTGTTTCGCATGCAGTTGAAGCTTTATCACTTATATCGCAAGTATAAGAAGCTAAATAATTTGTGTTGCATGGTTTTGATGCTACGACTTCTACTTCGCATTCATCTGAAGCTAAATCATGTGTTTCGCTTGGACTTAAAGCTAACTCGTTTGTTTCGCATGCAGTTGAAGCTAAATCATGTATATCACAAGTATTTGAAGCTAAACCATTCGTTTCGCAAGGATTTGAAGGTAAATCTTCTACTTCGCATTGATTTGAAGTTAAATCATGTGTTACGCTTGGATTTGAAGATCACTCGTTTGTTTCACCTGCATTTGAGGCTATATCACTTATATCGCAATTATACGAAGCTAAATAATTTGTGTCGCATGGATTTGATGCTAAGCCTTCTATTTCGCATTGATTTGAAGCTCAATAATGTGTTTCGCTTCGATTTGAAGCTAACTCGTTTGTTTCGCATGCAGTTGAAGCTAAATCATGTATATCACAAGTATTTGAAGCTAAACCATTTGTTTCGCATGGATTTGAAGGTAAATCTTCTACTTCCCATTGATTTGAAGTTAAATCATGTGTTACGCTTGGATTTGAAGATCACTCGTTTGTTTCACCTGCATTTGGAGCTATATCACTTATATCGCAAGTATACGAAGCTAAATAATTTATGTTGCATGGATTTGATGCTAAGCCTTCTACTTCGCATTGATTTGAAGCTAAATCATGTGTTTCGCTTGGACTTGAAGCTAACTCGTTTGTTTCGCATGCAGTTGAAGCTAAATCATGTATATCACAAGTATTTGAAGCTAAACCATTCGTTTCGCAAGGATTTGAAGGTAAATCTTCTACTTCGCATTGATTTGAAGTTAAATCATGTGTTACGCTTGGATTTAATGCTCACTCGTTTGTTTCACATGCATTTGAAGCTTTATCACTTATATCTCAAGTATAAGAAGCTAAATAATTTATGTTGCATGGATTTGATGCTAAGCCTTCTACTTCGCATTGATTTGAAGCTAAATCATGTGTTTCGCTTGGATTTGAAGCTAACTCGTTTGTTTCGCATGCAGTTGAAGCTAAATCATGTATATCACAAGTATTTGAAGCTAAGCCATTTGTTTCGCATGGATTTGAAGGTAAATCTTCTACTTCGCATTGATTTGTAGTTAAATCATGTGTTATGCTTGGATTTAAAGCTCACTCGTTTGTTTCACCTGCATTTGAAGCTTTATCACTTATATCGCAAGTATAAGAAGCTAAATAATTTGTGTTGCATGGATTTGATGCTAAGTCTTCTACTTCGCATTGATTTGAAGCTAAATCATGTGCTTCACTTGGATTTGAAGCTAACTCGTTTGTTTCGCATGCAGTTGAAGCTAAATCATGTATATCACAAGTATTTGAAGCTAAGCCATTTGTTTCGCATGGATTTGATGCTAAGCCTTCTATTTCGCATTCATTTGAAGCTAAATCATGTGTTTCGCTTGGACTTGAAGCTAACTCGTTTGTTTCGCATGCAGTTGAAGCTAAATCATGTATATCACAAGTATTTGAAGCTAAACCATTCGTTTCGCAAGGATTTGAAGGTAAATCTTCTACTTCGCATTGATTTGAAGTTAAATCATGTGTTACGCTTGGATTTAATGCTCACTCGTTTGTTTCACATGCATTTGAAGCTTTATCACTTATATCTCAAGTATAAGAAGCTAAATAATTTATGTTGCATGGATTTGATGCTAAGCCTTCTACTTCGCATTGATTTGAAGCTAAATCATGTGTTTCGCTTGGATTTGAAGCTAACTCGTTTGTTTCGCATGCAGTTGAAGCAAAATCATTTATATCACAATTATTTGAAGCTAAAACATTTGTTTCGCATGGATTTGAAGGTAAATCTTCTACTTCCCATTGATTTGAAATTAAATCATGTGTTACGCTTGGATTTAAAGCTCACTCGTTTGTTTCGCCTGCACTTGATGCTTTATCACTTATATCGTAAGTATAAGAAGCTAAATAATTTGTGTTGTATGGATTTGATGCTAAGCCTTCTACTTCGCATTGATTTGAAGCTAAATCATGTGTCTCGCTTGGATTTGAAGCTAACTCGTTTGTTTCGCATGCAGTTGAAGCTATATCATGTATATCACAAGCATTTGAAGCTAAGCCATTTGTTTCGCATGGATTTGAAGATAAATCTTCTACTTCCCATTGATTTGAAGTTAAATCATGTGTTACGCTTGGATTTGAATATCACTCGTTTGTTTCACCTGCATTTGAAGCTATATCACTTATATCGCAAGTATACGAAGCTAAATAAATTGTGTCGCATGGATTTGATGCTAAGTCTTCTACTTCGCATTGATTTGAAGCTAAATCATGTGCTTCGCTTAGATTTGAAGCTAACTCGTTTGTTTCGCATGCAGTTGAAGCTAAATCATGTATATCACAAGTATTTGAAGCTAAGCCATTTGTTTCGCATGGATTTGAAGGTAAATCTCCTACTTCGCATTGATTTGAAGTTAAATCATGTGTTACGCTTGGATTTAAAGCTCACTCGTTTGTTTCGCCTGCATTTGAAGCTTTATCACTTATATCTCAAGTATACTAAGCTAAATAATTTGTGCGCATGGATTTGATGCTAAGTCTTCTACTTCGCATTGATTTGAAGCTAAATCATGTGCTTCGCTTAGATTTGAAGCTAACTCGTTTGTTTCGCATGCAGTTGAAGCTAAATCATGTATATCACAAGTATTTGAAGCTAAACCATATGTTTCGCATGGATTTGAAGATAAATCTTCTACTTCCCATTGATTTGAAGTTAAATCAAGTGTTACGCTTGGATTTGAAGATCAGTCGTTTGTTTCACCTGCATTTGAAGCTATATCACTTACATCGCAAGTATAAGAAGCTAAATAATTTGTGTTGTATGGATTTGATGCTAAGCCTTCTACTTCGCATTGATTTGAAGCTAAATCATGTGTCTCGCTTGGATTTGAAGCTAACTCGTTTGTTTCGCATGCAGTTGAAGCTATATCATGTATATCACAAGCACTTGAAGCTAAGCCATTTGTTTCCCATGGATTTGAAGATAAATCTTCTACTTCCCATTGATTTGAAGTTAAATCATGTGTTACGCTTGGATTTGAATATCACTCGTTTGTTTCACCTGCATTTGAAGCTATATCACTTATATCGCAAGTATACGAAGCTAAATAATTTGTGTCGCATGGATTTGATGCTAAGTCTTCTACTTCGCATTGATTTGAAGCTAAATCATGTGCTTCGCTTAGATTTGAAGCTAACTCGTTTGTTTCGCATGCAGTTGAAGCTAAATCATGTATATCACAAGTATTTGAAGCTAAGCCATTTGTTTCGCATGGATTTGAAGGTAAATCTTCTACTTCGCATTGATTTGAAGTTAAATCATGTGTTACGCTTGGATTTAAAGCTCACTCGTTTGTTTCGCCTGAATTTGAAGCTTTATCACTTATATCTCAAGTATACGAAGCTAAATAATTTGTGCGCATGGATTTGATGCTAAGCCTTCTACTTCGCATTGATTTGAAGCTAAATCATGTATTTCGCTTAGATTTGAAGCTAACTCGATTGTTTCTCATGCAGCTGAAGCTAAATCATGTATATCACAAGTATTTGAAGCTAAACCATTTGTATCGCATGGATTTGAAGGTAAATCTTCTACTTCCCATTGATTTGAAATTAAATCATGTGTTACGCTTGGATTTGAAGATCACTCGTTTGTTTCACCTGCATTTGAAGCTTTATCACTTATATCGCAAGTATAAGAAGCTAAATAATTTGTGTTGCATGGATTTGACGCTAAGCCTTCTACTTCGCATTGATTTGAAGCTAAATCATGTGTCTCGCTTGGATTTGAAGCTAACTCGCTTGTTTCGCATGCAGTTGAAGCTAAATCATGTATATCACAAGTATTTGAAGCTAAACCATTTGTTTCGCATGGATTTGAAGGTAAATCTTCTACTTCGCATTGATTTGAAGTTAAATCATGTGTTACGCTTAGATTTGAAGCTAACTCGTTTGTTTCGCATGCAGTTGAAGCTAAATCATGTATATCACAAGTATTTGAAGCTAAACCATTTGTTTCGCATGGATTTGAAGGTTAATCTTCTACTTCGCATTGATTTGAAGTTAAATCATGTGTTACGCTTGGATTTAAAGCTCACTCGTTTGTTTCGACTGCACTTGATGCTTTATCACTTATATCGCAAGTATAAGAAGCTAAATAATTTGTGTTGCATGGATTTGACGCTAAGCCTTCTACTTCGCATTGATTTGAAGCTAAATCATGTGTCTCGCTTGGATTTGAAGCTAACTCGTTTGTTTCGCATGCAGTTGAAGCTATATCATGTATATCACAAGCATTTGAAGCTAAGCCATTTGTTTCGCATGGATTTGAAGATAAATCTTCTACTTCCCATTGATTTGAAGTTAAATCATGTGTTACGCTTGGATTTGAATATCACTCGTTTGTTTCACCTGCATTTGAAGCTATATCACTTATATCGCAAGTATACGAAGCTAAATAAATTGTGTCGCATGGATTTGATGCTAAGTCTTCTACTTCGCATTGATTTGAAGCTAAATCATGTGCTTCGCTTAGATTTGAAGCTAACTCGTTTGTTTCGCATGCAGTTGAAGCTAAATCATGTATATCACAAGTATTTGAAGCTAAGCCATTTGTTTCGCATGGATTTGAAGGTAAATCTCCTACTTCGCATTGATTTGAAGTTAAATCATGTGTTACGCTTGGATTTAAAGCTCACTCGTTTGTTTCGCCTGCATTTGAAGCTTTATCACTTATATCTCAAGTATACTAAGCTAAATAATTTGTGCGCATGGATTTGATGCTAAGTCTTCTACTTCGCATTGATTTGAAGCTAAATCATGTGCTTCGCTTAGATTTGAAGCTAACTCGTTTGTTTCGCATGCAGTTGAAGCTAAATCATGTATATCACAAGTATTTGAAGCTAAACCATATGTTTCGCATGGATTTGAAGATAAATCTTCTACTTCCCATTGATTTGAAGTTAAATCAAGTGTTACGCTTGGATTTGAAGATCAGTCGTTTGTTTCACCTGCATTTGAAGCTATATCACTTACATCGCAAGTATAAGAAGCTAAATAATTTGTGTTGTATGGATTTGATGCTAAGCCTTCTACTTCGCATTGATTTGAAGCTAAATCATGTGTCTCGCTTGGATTTGAAGCTAACTCGTTTGTTTCGCATGCAGTTGAAGCTATATCATGTATATCACAAGCACTTGAAGCTAAGCCATTTGTTTCCCATGGATTTGAAGATAAATCTTCTACTTCCCATTGATTTGAAGTTAAATCATGTGTTACGCTTGGATTTGAATATCACTCGTTTGTTTCACCTGCATTTGAAGCTATATCACTTATATCGCAAGTATACGAAGCTAAATAATTTGTGTCGCATGGATTTGATGCTAAGTCTTCTACTTCGCATTGATTTGAAGCTAAATCATGTGCTTCGCTTAGATTTGAAGCTAACTCGTTTGTTTCGCATGCAGTTGAAGCTAAATCATGTATATCACAAGTATTTGAAGCTAAGCCATTTGTTTCGCATGGATTTGAAGGTAAATCTTCTACTTCGCATTGATTTGAAGTTAAATCATGTGTTACGCTTGGATTTAAAGCTCACTCGTTTGTTTCGCCTGAATTTGAAGCTTTATCACTTATATCTCAAGTATACGAAGCTAAATAATTTGTGCGCATGGATTTGATGCTAAGCCTTCTACTTCGCATTGATTTGAAGCTAAATCATGTATTTCGCTTAGATTTGAAGCTAACTCGATTGTTTCTCATGCAGCTGAAGCTAAATCATGTATATCACAAGTATTTGAAGCTAAACCATTTGTATCGCATGGATTTGAAGGTAAATCTTCTACTTCCCATTGATTTGAAATTAAATCATGTGTTACGCTTGGATTTGAAGATCACTCGTTTGTTTCACCTGCATTTGAAGCTTTATCACTTATATCGCAAGTATAAGAAGCTAAATAATTTGTGTTGCATGGATTTGACGCTAAGCCTTCTACTTCGCATTGATTTGAAGCTAAATCATGTGTCTCGCTTGGATTTGAAGCTAACTCGCTTGTTTCGCATGCAGTTGAAGCTAAATCATGTATATCACAAGTATTTGAAGCTAAACCATTTGTTTCGCATGGATTTGAAGGTAAATCTTCTACTTCGCATTGATTTGAAGTTAAATCATGTGTTACGCTTAGATTTGAAGCTAACTCGTTTGTTTCGCATGCAGTTGAAGCTAAATCATGTATATCACAAGTATTTGAAGCTAAACCATTTGTTTCGCATGGATTTGAAGGTTAATCTTCTACTTCGCATTGATTTGAAGTTAAATCATGTGTTACGCTTGGATTTAAAGCTCACTCGTTTGTTTCGACTGCACTTGATGCTTTATCACTTATATCGCAAGTATAAGAAGCTAAATAATTTGTGTTGCATGGATTTGACGCTAAGCCTTCTACTTCGCATTGATTTGAAGCTAAATCATGTGCTTCGCTTGGATTTGAAGCTAACTCGTTTGTTTCGCATGCAGTTGAAGCTAAATCATGTTTATCACAAGTATTTGAAGCTAAGCCATTTGTTTCGCATGGATTTGAAGGTAAATCTTCTACTTCCCATTGATTTGAAGTTAAATCATGTCTTACGCTTGGATTTGAAGATCACTCGTTTGTTTCACCTGCATTTGAAGCTATATCACTTACATCGCAAGTATACGAAGCTAAATAATTTGTGTCGCATGGATTTGATGCTAAGCCTTCTATTTCGCATTGATTTGAAGCTAAATCATGTGTTTCGCTTGGATTTGAAGCTAACTCGTTTGTTTCTCATGCAGTTGAAGCTAAATCATGTATATCACAAGTATTTGAAGCTAAACCATTTGTTTCGCATGGATTTGAAGGTAAATCTTCTACTTCGCATTGATTTGAAGTTAAATCAAGTGTTACGGTTGGATTTGAAGATCACTCGTTTGTTTCACCTGCATTTGAAACTTTATCACTTATATCGCAAGTATAAGAAGCTAAATAATTTGTGTTGCATGGATTTGATGCTAAGCCTTCTACTTCGCATTGATTTGAAGCTAAATCATGTGTTTCGCTTGGATTTGAAGCTAACTCATTTGTTTCGCATGCAGCTGAAGCTAAATCATGTATATCACAAGTATTTGAAGCTAAGCCATTTGTTTCGCACGGATTTGAAGGTAAAACTTCTACTTCGCATTGATTTGAAGTTAAATCATGTGTTACGCTTGGATTTAAAGCTCACTCGTTTGTTTCGCCTGCTTTTGAAGCTTTATCACTTATATCGCAAGTATAAGAAGCTAAATAATTTGTGTTGCATGGATTTGATACTACGACTTCTACTTCGCATTGATTTGAAGCTAAATCATGTGTTTCGCTTGGATTTGAAGATCACTCGTTTGTTTCACCTGCATTTGAAGCTATATCACTTATATCGCAAGTATACGAAGCTAAATAATTTGTGTCGCATGGATTTGATGCTAAGCCTTCTATTTCGCATTGATTTGAAGCTAAATCATGTGTTTCGCTTGGATTTGAAGCTAACTCGTTTGTTTCTCATGCAATTGAAGCTAAATCATGTATATCGCAAGTATAAGAAGCTAAATAATTTGTGTTGCATGGATTTGATGCTAAGCCTTCTACTTCGCATTGATTTGAAGCTAAATCATGTGTTTCGCTTGGATTTGAAGCTAACTCGTTTGTTTCGTATGCAGTTGAAGCAAAATCATGTATATCACAAGTATTTGAAGCTAAAACATTTGTTTCGCATGGATTTGAAGGTAAATCTTCTACTTCGCATTGATTTGAATCTAAATCATGTGTTTCGCTTGGATTTGAAGCTAACTCGTTTGTTTCGCATACAGCTGAAGCTAAATCATGTATAACACAAGTATTTGAAGCTAAACCATTTGTTTCGCATGGATTTGAAGGTAAATCTTGTACTTCCCATTGATTTGAAGTTAAATCATGTGTTACGCTTGGATTTAAAGCTCACTCGTTTGTTTCATCTGCATTTGAAGCTTTATCACTTATATCGCAAGTATAAGAAGCTAAATAATTTGTGTTGCATGGATTTGATGCTACGACTTCTACTTCGCATTCATTTGAAGCTAAATCATGTGTTTCGCTTGGACTTGAAGCTAACTCGTTTGTTTCGCATGCAGTTGAAGCTAAATCATGTATATCACAAGTATTTGAAGCTAAACCATTCGTTTCGCAAGGATTTGAAGGTAAATCTTCTACTTCGCATTGATTTGAAGTTAAATCATGTGTTACGCTTGGATTTAATGCTCACTCGTTTGTTTCACATGCATTTGAAGCTTTATCACTTATATCTCAAGTATAAGAAGCTAAATAATTTATGTTGCATGGATTTGATGCTAAGCCTTCTACTTCGCATTGATTTGAAGCTAAATCATGTGTTTCGCTTGGATTTGAAGCTAACTCGTTTGTTTCGCATGCAGTTGAAGCAAAATCATGTATATCACAAGTATTTGAAGCTAAAACATTTGTTTCGCATGGATTTGAAGGTAAATCTTCTACTTCCCATTGATTTGAAGTTAAATCATGTGTTACGCTTGGATTTGAAGATCACTCGTTTGTTTCGCATGCAGTTGAAGCTAAATCATGTATATCACAAGTATTTGAAGCTAAACCATTTGTTTCGCATGGATTTGAAGGTAAATCTTCTACTTCGCATTGATTTGAATCTAAATCATGTGTTTCGCTTGGATTTGAAGCTAACTCGTTTGTTTCGCATACAGCAGAAGGTAAATCATGTATAACACAAGTATTTGAAGCTAAACCATTTGTTTCGCATGGATTTGAAGGTAAATCTTGTACTTCCCATTGATTTGAAGTTAAATCATGTGTTACGCTTGGATTTGAAGATCACTCGTTTGTTTCACCTGCATTTGGAGCTATATCACTTATATCGCAAGTATACGAAGCTAAATAATTTGTTTCGCATGGATTTGATGCTAAGCCTTCTATATCGCATTCATTTGAAGCTAAATCATGTGTTTCGCTTGGACTTGAAGCTAACTCGTTTGTTTCGCATGCAGTTGAAGCTAAATCATGTATATCACAAGTATTTGAAGCTAAACCATTCGTTTCGCAAGGATTTGAAGGTAAATCTTCTACTTCGCATTGATTTGAAGTTAAATCATGTGTTACGCTTGGATTTAATGCTCACTCGTTTGTTTCACATGCATTTGAAGCTTTATCACTTATATCTCAAGTATAAGAAGCTAAATAATTTATGTTGCATGGATTTGATGCTAAGCCTTCTACTTCGCATTGATTTGAAGCTAAATCATGTGTTTCGCTTGGATTTGAAGCTAACTCGTTTGTTTCGCATGCAGTTGAAGCTAAATCATGTATATCACAAGTATTTGAAGCTAAGCCATTTGTTTCGCATGGATTTGAAGGTAAATCTTCTACTTCGCATTGATTTGTAGTTAAATCATGTGTTATGCTTGGATTTAAAGCTCACTCGTTTGTTTCACCTGCATTTGAAGCTTTATCACTTATATCGCAAGTATAAGAAGCTAAATAATTTGTGTTGCATGGATTTGATGCTAAGTCTTCTACTTCGCATTGATTTGAAGCTAAATCATGTGCTTCACTTGGATTTGAAGCTAACTCGTTTGTTTCGCATGCAGTTGAAGCTTTATCACTTATATCGCAAGTATAAGAAGCTAAATAATTTGTGTTGCATGGTTTTGATGCTACGACTTCTACTTCGCATTCATTTGAAGCTAAATCATGTGTTTCGCTTGGACTTAAAGCTAACTCGTTTGTTTCGCATGCAGTTGAAGCTAAATCATGTATATCACAAGTATTTGAAGCTAAACCATTCGTTTCGCAAGGATTTGAAGGTAAATCTTCTACTTCGCATTGATTTGAAGTTAAATCATGTGTTACGCTTGGATTTGAAGATCACTCGTTTGTTTCACCTGCATTTGAGGCTATATCACTTATATCGCAATTATACGAAGCTAAATAATTTGTGTCGCATGGATTTGATGCTAAGCCTTCTATTTCGCATTGATTTGAAGCTCAATAATGTGTTTCGCTTCGATTTGAAGCTAACTCGTTTGTTTCGCATGCAGTTGAAGCTAAATCATGTATATCACAAGTATTTGAAGCTAAACCATTTGTTTCGCATGGATTTGAAGGTAAATCTTCTACTTCCCATTGATTTGAAGTTAAATCATGTGTTACGCTTGGATTTGAAGATCACTCGTTTGTTTCACCTGCATTTGGAGCTATATCACTTATATCGCAAGTATACGAAGCTAAATAATTTATGTTGCATGGATTTGATGCTAAGCCTTCTACTTCGCATTGATTTGAAGCTAAATCATGTGTTTCGCTTGGACTTGAAGCTAACTCGTTTGTTTCGCATGCAGTTGAAGCTAAATCATGTATATCACAAGTATTTGAAGCTAAACCATTCGTTTCGCAAGGATTTGAAGGTAAATCTTCTACTTCGCATTGATTTGAAGTTAAATCATGTGTTACGCTTGGATTTAATGCTCACTCGTTTGTTTCACATGCATTTGAAGCTTTATCACTTATATCTCAAGTATAAGAAGCTAAATAATTTATGTTGCATGGATTTGATGCTAAGCCTTCTACTTCGCATTGATTTGAGGCTAAATCATGTGTTTCGCTTGGATTTGAAGCTAACTCGTTTGTTTCGCATGCAGTTGAAGCTAAATCATGTATATCACAAGTATTTGAAGCTAAGCCATTTGTTTCGCATGGATTTGAAGGTAAATCTTCTACTTCGCATTGATTTGTAGTTAAATCATGTGTTATGCTTGGATTTAAAGCTCACTCGTTTGTTTCACCTGCATTTGAAGCTTTATCACTTATATCGCAAGTATAAGAAGCTAAATAATTTGTGTTGCATGGATTTGATGCTAAGTCTTCTACTTCGCATTGATTTGAAGCTAAATCATGTGCTTCACTTGGATTTGAAGCTAACTCGTTTGTTTCGCATGCAGTTGAAGCTAAATCATGTATATCACAAGTATTTGAAGCTAAGCCATTTGTTTCGCATGGATTTGATGCTAAGCCTTCTATTTCGCATTCATTTGAAGCTAAATCATGTGTTTCGCTTGGACTTGAAGCTAACTCGTTTGTTTCGCATGCAGTTGAAGCTAAATCATGTATATCACAAGTATTTGAAGCTAAACCATTCGTTTCGCAAGGATTTGAAGGTAAATCTTCTACTTCGCATTGATTTGAAGTTAAATCATGTGTTACGCTTGGATTTAATGCTCACTCGTTTGTTTCACATGCATTTGAAGCTTTATCACTTATATCTCAAGTATAAGAAGCTAAATAATTTATGTTGCATGGATTTGATGCTAAGCCTTCTACTTCGCATTGATTTGAAGCTAAATCATGTGTTTCGCTTGGATTTGAAGCTAACTCGTTTGTTTCGCATGCAGTTGAAGCAAAATCATTTATATCACAATTATTTGAAGCTAAAACATTTGTTTCGCATGGATTTGAAGGTAAATCTTCTACTTCCCATTGATTTGAAATTAAATCATGTGTTACGCTTGGATTTAAAGCTCACTCGTTTGTTTCGCCTGCACTTGATGCTTTATCACTTATATCGTAAGTATAAGAAGCTAAATAATTTGTGTTGTATGGATTTGATGCTAAGCCTTCTACTTCGCATTGATTTGAAGCTAAATCATGTGTCTCGCTTGGATTTGAAGCTAACTCGTTTGTTTCGCATGCAGTTGAAGCTAAATCATGTATATCACAAGTATTTGAAGCTAAACCATTCGTTTCGCAAGGATTTGAAGGTAAATCTTCTACTTCGCATTGATTTGAAGTTAAATCATGTGTTACGCTTGGATTTGAAGATCACTCGTTTGTTTCACCTGCATTTGAGGCTATATCACTTATATCGCAATTATACGAAGCTAAATAATTTGTGTCGCATGGATTTGATGCTAAGCCTTCTATTTCGCATTGATTTGAAGCTCAATAATGTTTTTCGCTTCGATTTGAAGCTAACTCGTTTGTTTCGCATGCAGTTGAAGCTAAATCATGTATATCACAAGTATTTGAAGCTAAACCATTTGTTTCGCATGGATTTGAAGGTAAATCTTCTACTTCCCATTGATTTGAAGTTAAATCATGTGTTACGCTTGGATTTGAAGATCACTCGTTTGTTTCACCTGCATTTGGAGCTATATCACTTATATCGCAAGTATACGAAGCTAAATAATTTATGTTGCATGGATTTGATGCTAAGCCTTCTACTTCGCATTGATTTGAAGCTAAATCATGTGTTTCGCTTGGACTTGAAGCTAACTCGTTTGTTTCGCATGCAGTTGAAGCTAAATCATGTATATCACAAGTATTTGAAGCTAAACCATTCGTTTCGCAAGGATTTGAAGGTAAATCTTCTACTTCGCATTGATTTGAAGTTAAATCATGTGTTACGCTTGGATTTAATGCTCACTCGTTTGTTTCACATGCATTTGAAGCTTTATCACTTATATCTCAAGTATAAGAAGCTAAATAATTTATGTTGCATGGATTTGATGCTAAGCCTTCTACTTCGCATTGATTTGAGGCTAAATCATGTGTTTCGCTTGGATTTGAAGCTAACTCGTTTGTTTCGCATGCAGTTGAAGCTAAATCATGTATATCACAAGTATTTGAAGCTAAGCCATTTGTTTCGCATGGATTTGAAGGTAAATCTTCTACTTCGCATTGATTTGTAGTTAAATCATGTGTTATGCTTGGATTTAAAGCTCACTCGTTTGTTTCACCTGCATTTGAAGCTTTATCACTTATATCGCAAGTATAAGAAGCTAAATAATTTGTGTTGCATGGATTTGATGCTAAGTCTTCTACTTCGCATTGATTTGAAGCTAAATCATGTGCTTCACTTGGATTTGAAGCTAACTCGTTTGTTTCGCATGCAGTTGAAGCTAAATCATGTATATCACAAGTATTTGAAGCTAAGCCATTTGTTTCGCATGGATTTGATGCTAAGCCTTCTATTTCGCATTCATTTGAAGCTAAATCATGTGTTTCGCTTGGACTTGAAGCTAACTCGTTTGTTTCGCATGCAGTTGAAGCTAAATCATGTATATCACAAGTATTTGAAGCTAAACCATTCGTTTCGCAAGGATTTGAAGGTAAATCTTCTACTTCGCATTGATTTGAAGTTAAATCATGTGTTACGCTTGGATTTAATGCTCACTCGTTTGTTTCACATGCATTTGAAGCTTTATCACTTATATCTCAAGTATAAGAAGCTAAATAATTTATGTTGCATGGATTTGATGCTAAGCCTTCTACTTCGCATTGATTTGAAGCTAAATCATGTGTTTCGCTTGGATTTGAAGCTAACTCGTTTGTTTCGCATGCAGTTGAAGCAAAATCATTTATATCACAATTATTTGAAGCTAAAACATTTGTTTCGCATGGATTTGAAGGTAAATCTTCTACTTCCCATTGATTTGAAATTAAATCATGTGTTACGCTTGGATTTAAAGCTCACTCGTTTGTTTCGCCTGCACTTGATGCTTTATCACTTATATCGTAAGTATAAGAAGCTAAATAATTTGTGTTGTATGGATTTGATGCTAAGCCTTCTACTTCGCATTGATTTGAAGCTAAATCATGTGTCTCGCTTGGATTTGAAGCTAACTCGTTTGTTTCGCATGCAGTTGAAGCTATATCATGTATATCACAAGCATTTGAAGCTAAGCCATTTGTTTCGCATGGATTTGAAGATAAATCTTCTACTTCCCATTGATTTGAAGTTAAATCATGTGTTACGCTTGGATTTGAATATCACTCGTTTGTTTCACCTGCATTTGAAGCTATATCACTTATATCGCAAGTATACGAAGCTAAATAAATTGTGTCGCATGGATTTGATGCTAAGTCTTCTACTTCGCATTGATTTGAAGCTAAATCATGTGCTTCGCTTAGATTTGAAGCTAACTCGTTTGTTTCGCATGCAGTTGAAGCTAAATCATGTATATCACAAGTATTTGAAGCTAAGCCATTTGTTTCGCATGGATTTGAAGGTAAATCTCCTACTTCGCATTGATTTGAAGTTAAATCATGTGTTACGCTTGGATTTAAAGCTCACTCGTTTGTTTCGCCTGCATTTGAAGCTTTATCACTTATATCTCAAGTATACTAAGCTAAATAATTTGTGCGCATGGATTTGATGCTAAGTCTTCTACTTCGCATTGATTTGAAGCTAAATCATGTGCTTCGCTTAGATTTGAAGCTAACTCGTTTGTTTCGCATGCAGTTGAAGCTAAATCATGTATATCACAAGTATTTGAAGCTAAACCATATGTTTCGCATGGATTTGAAGATAAATCTTCTACTTCCCATTGATTTGAAGTTAAATCAAGTGTTACGCTTGGATTTGAAGATCAGTCGTTTGTTTCACCTGCATTTGAAGCTATATCACTTACATCGCAAGTATAAGAAGCTAAATAATTTGTGTTGTATGGATTTGATGCTAAGCCTTCTACTTCGCATTGATTTGAAGCTAAATCATGTGTCTCGCTTGGATTTGAAGCTAACTCGTTTGTTTCGCATGCAGTTGAAGCTATATCATGTATATCACAAGCACTTGAAGCTAAGCCATTTGTTTCCCATGGATTTGAAGATAAATCTTCTACTTCCCATTGATTTGAAGTTAAATCATGTGTTACGCTTGGATTTGAATATCACTCGTTTGTTTCACCTGCATTTGAAGCTATATCACTTATATCGCAAGTATACGAAGCTAAATAATTTGTGTCGCATGGATTTGATGCTAAGTCTTCTACTTCGCATTGATTTGAAGCTAAATCATGTGCTTCGCTTAGATTTGAAGCTAACTCGTTTGTTTCGCATGCAGTTGAAGCTAAATCATGTATATCACAAGTATTTGAAGCTAAGCCATTTGTTTCGCATGGATTTGAAGGTAAATCTTCTACTTCGCATTGATTTGAAGTTAAATCATGTGTTACGCTTGGATTTAAAGCTCACTCGTTTGTTTCGCCTGAATTTGAAGCTTTATCACTTATATCTCAAGTATACGAAGCTAAATAATTTGTGCGCATGGATTTGATGCTAAGCCTTCTACTTCGCATTGATTTGAAGCTAAATCATGTATTTCGCTTAGATTTGAAGCTAACTCGATTGTTTCTCATGCAGCTGAAGCTAAATCATGTATATCACAAGTATTTGAAGCTAAACCATTTGTATCGCATGGATTTGAAGGTAAATCTTCTACTTCCCATTGATTTGAAATTAAATCATGTGTTACGCTTGGATTTGAAGATCACTCGTTTGTTTCACCTGCATTTGAAGCTTTATCACTTATATCGCAAGTATAAGAAGCTAAATAATTTGTGTCGCATGGATTTGATGCTAAGCCTTCTACTTCGCATTGATTTGAAGCTAAATCATGTGTTTCGCTTGGATTTGAAGCTAACTCGTTTGTTTCGCATGCAGTTGCAGCTAAATCATGTATATCACAAGTATTTGAAGCTAAACCATTTGTTTCGCATGGATTTGAAGGTAAATCTTCTACTTCGCATTGATTTGAAGTTAAATCATGTGTTACGCTTGGATTTGAATATCACTCGTTTGTTTCACCTGCATTTGAAGCTATATCACTTATATCGCAAGTATACGAAGCTAAATAAATTGTGTCGCATGGATTTGATGCTAAGTCTTCTACTTCGCATTGATTTGAAGCTAAATCATGTGCTTCGCTTAGATTTGAAGCTAACTCGTTTGTTTCGCATGCAGTTGAAGCTAAATCATGTATATCACAAGTATTTGAAGCTAAGCCATTTGTTTCGCATGGATTTGAAGGTAAATCTCCTACTTCGCATTGATTTGAAGTTAAATCATGTGTTACGCTTGGATTTAAAGCTCACTCGTTTGTTTCGCCTGCATTTGAAGCTTTATCACTTATATCTCAAGTATACTAAGCTAAATAATTTGTGCGCATGGATTTGATGCTAAGTCTTCTACTTCGCATTGATTTGAAGCTAAATCATGTGCTTCGCTTAGATTTGAAGCTAACTCGTTTGTTTCGCATGCAGTTGAAGCTAAATCATGTATATCACAAGTATTTGAAGCTAAACCATATGTTTCGCATGGATTTGAAGATAAATCTTCTACTTCCCATTGATTTGAAGTTAAATCAAGTGTTACGCTTGGATTTGAAGATCAGTCGTTTGTTTCACCTGCATTTGAAGCTATATCACTTACATCGCAAGTATAAGAAGCTAAATAATTTGTGTTGTATGGATTTGATGCTAAGCCTTCTACTTCGCATTGATTTGAAGCTAAATCATGTGTCTCGCTTGGATTTGAAGCTAACTCGTTTGTTTCGCATGCAGTTGAAGCTATATCATGTATATCACAAGCACTTGAAGCTAAGCCATTTGTTTCCCATGGATTTGAAGATAAATCTTCTACTTCCCATTGATTTGAAGTTAAATCATGTGTTACGCTTGGATTTGAATATCACTCGTTTGTTTCACCTGCATTTGAAGCTATATCACTTATATCGCAAGTATACGAAGCTAAATAATTTGTGTCGCATGGATTTGATGCTAAGTCTTCTACTTCGCATTGATTTGAAGCTAAATCATGTGCTTCGCTTAGATTTGAAGCTAACTCGTTTGTTTCGCATGCAGTTGAAGCTAAATCATGTATATCACAAGTATTTGAAGCTAAGCCATTTGTTTCGCATGGATTTGAAGGTAAATCTTCTACTTCGCATTGATTTGAAGTTAAATCATGTGTTACGCTTGGATTGAAAGCTCACTCGTTTGTTTCGCCTGAATTTGAAGCTTTATCACTTATATCTCAAGTATACGAAGCTAAATAATTTGTGCGCATGGATTTGATGCTAAGCCTTCTACTTCGCATTGATTTGAAGCTAAATCATGTATTTCGCTTAGATTTGAAGCTAACTCGATTGTTTCTCATGCAGCTGAAGCTAAATCATGTATATCACAAGTATTTGAAGCTAAACCATTTGTATCGCATGGATTTGAAGGTAAATCTTCTACTTCCCATTGATTTGAAATTAAATCATGTGTTACGCTTGGATTTGAAGATCACTCGTTTGTTTCACCTGCATTTGAAGCTTTATCACTTATATCGCAAGTATAAGAAGCTAAATAATTTGTGTCGCATGGATTTGTTGCTAAGCCTTCTACTTCGCATTGATTTGAAGCTAAATCATGTGTTTCGCTTGGATTTGAAGCTAACTCGTTTGTTTCGCATGCAGTTGCAGCTAAATCATGTATATCACAAGTATTTGAAGCTAAACCATTTGTTTCGCATGGATTTGAAGGTAAATCTTCTACTTCGCATTGATTTGAAGTTAAATCATGTGTTACGCTTGGATTTGAATATCACTCGTTTGTTTCACCTGCATTTGAAGCTATATCACTTATATCGCAAGTATACGAAGCTAAATAAATTGTGTCGCATGGATTTGATGCTAAGTCTTCTACTTCGCATTGATTTGAAGCTAAATCATGTGCTTCGCTTAGATTTGAAGCTAACTCGTTTGTTTCGCATGCAGTTGAAGCTAAATCATGTATATCACAAGTATTTGAAGCTAAGCCATTTGTTTCGCATGGATTTGAAGGTAAATCTCCTACTTCGCATTGATTTGAAGTTAAATCATGTGTTACGCTTGGATTTAAAGCTCACTCGTTTGTTTCGCCTGCATTTGAAGCTTTATCACTTATATCTCAAGTATACTAAGCTAAATAATTTGTGCGCATGGATTTGATGCTAAGTCTTCTACTTCGCATTGATTTGAAGCTAAATCATGTGCTTCGCTTAGATTTGAAGCTAACTCGTTTGTTTCGCATGCAGTTGAAGCTAAATCATGTATATCACAAGTATTTGAAGCTAAACCATATGTTTCGCATGGATTTGAAGATAAATCTTCTACTTCCCATTGATTTGAAGTTAAATCAAGTGTTACGCTTGGATTTGAAGATCAGTCGTTTGTTTCACCTGCATTTGAAGCTATATCACTTACATCGCAAGTATAAGAAGCTAAATAATTTGTGTTGTATGGATTTGATGCTAAGCCTTCTACTTCGCATTGATTTGAAGCTAAATCATGTGTCTCGCTTGGATTTGAAGCTAACTCGTTTGTTTCGCATGCAGTTGAAGCTATATCATGTATATCACAAGCACTTGAAGCTAAGCCATTTGTTTCCCATGGATTTGAAGATAAATCTTCTACTTCCCATTGATTTGAAGTTAAATCATGTGTTACGCTTGGATTTGAATATCACTCGTTTGTTTCACCTGCATTTGAAGCTATATCACTTATATCGCAAGTATACGAAGCTAAATAATTTGTGTCGCATGGATTTGATGCTAAGTCTTCTACTTCGCATTGATTTGAAGCTAAATCATGTGCTTCGCTTAGATTTGAAGCTAACTCGATTGTTTCTCATGCAGCTGAAGCTAAATCATGTATATCACAAGTATTTGAAGCTAAACCATTTGTATCGCATGGATTTGAAGGTAAATCTTCTACTTCCCATTGATTTGAAATTAAATCATGTGTTACGCTTGGATTTGAAGATCACTCGTTTGTTTCACCTGCATTTGAAGCTTTATCACTTATATCGCAAGTATAAGAAGCTAAATAATTTGTGTCGCATGGATTTGATGCTAAGCCTTCTACTTCGCATTGATTTGAAGCTAAATCATGTGTTTCGCTTGGATTTGAAGCTAACTCGTTTGTTTCGCATGCAGTTGCAGCTAAATCATGTATATCACAAGTATTTGAAGCTAAACCATTTGTTTCGCATGGATTTGAAGGTAAATCTACTACTTCGCATTGATTTGAAGTTAAATCAAGTGTTACGCTTGGATTTGAAGATCACTCGTTTGTTTCACCTGCATTTGAAGCTTTATCACTTATATCGCAAGTATAAAAAGCTAAATAATTTGTGCGCATGGATTTGATGCTAAGCCTACTACTTCGCATTGATTTGAAGCTAAATCATGTATTTCTCTTGGATTTGAAGCTAACTCGATTGTTTCGCATGCAGCTGAAGCTAAATCATGTATATCACAAGTATTTGAAGCTAAACCATTTGTTTCGCATGGATTTGAAGGTAAATCTTCTACTTCCCATTGATTTGAAATTAAATCATGTGTTACGCTTGGATTTGAAGATCACTCGTTTGTTTCACCTGCATTTGAAGCTTTATCACTTATATCGCAAGTATAAGAAGCTAAATAATTTGTGTCGCATGGATTTGATGCTAAGCCTTCTACTTCGCATTGATTTGAAGCTAAATCATGTGTTTCGCTTGGATTTGAAGCTAACTCGTTTGTTTCGCATGCAGTTGCAGCTAAATCATGTATATCACAAGTATTTGAAGCTAAACCATTTGTTACGCATGGATTTGAAGGTAAATCTTCTACTTCGCATTGATTTGAAGTTAAATCAAGTGTTACGCTTGGATTTGAAGACCACTCGTTTGTTTCACTTGCATTTGAAGCTATATCACTTATATCGCAAGTATACGAAGCTAAATAATTTGTGTCGCATGGATTTGATGCTAAGCCTTCTACTTCGCATTGATTTGAAGCTAAATCATGTGCTTGGCTTGGATTTGAAGCTAACTCGTTTGTTTCGCATGCAGTTGAAGTTAAATCATGTATATCACAAGTATTTGAAGCTAAACCATTTGTTTCGCATGGATTTGAAGGTAAATCTTCTACTTCGCATTGATTTGAAGTTAAATCAAGTGTTACGCTTGGATTTGAAGATCACTCGTTTGTTTCACCTGCATTATAGCTATATCACTTATATCGCAAGTATACGAAGCTAAATAATTTGTGTCGCATGGATTTGATGCTAAGCCTTCTACTTCGCATTGATTTGAAGCTAAATCATGTGTTTCGCTTGGATTTGAAGCTAACTCGTTTGTTTCGCATGCAGTTGCAGCTAAATCATGTATATCACAAGTATTTGAAGCTAAACCATTTGTTTCGCATGGATTTGAAGGTAAATCTTCTACTTCGCATTGATTTGAAGTTAAATCATGTGTTATGCTTGGATTTAAAGCTCACTCGTTTGTTTCACCTGCATTTAAAGCTATATCACTTATATCGCAAGTATACGAAGCTAAATAATTTGTGTCGCATGGATTTGATGCTAAGCCTTCTACTTCGCATTGATTTGAAGCTAAATCATGTGTTTCGCTTGGATTTGAAGCTAACTCGTTTGTTTCGCATGCAGTTGCAGCTAAATCATGTATATCACAAGTATTTGAAGCTAAACCATTTGTTTCGCATGGATTTGATGCTAAGCCTTCTACTTCGCATTGATTTGAAGCTAAATCATGTATTTCGCTTGGATTTGAAGCTAACTCGATTGTTTCGCATGCAGCTGAAGCTAAATCATGTACATCACAAGTATTTGAAGCTAAACCATTTGTTTCGCATGGATTTGATGGTAAATCTTCTACTTCCCATTGATTTGAAATTAAATCATGTGTTACGCTTGGATTTAAAGCTCACTCGTTTGTTTCGCCTGCACTTGATGCTTTATCACTTATATCGCAAGTATGAGAAGCTAAATAATTTATGTTGTATGGATTTGATGCTAAGCCTTCTACTTCGCATTGATTTGAAGCTAAATCGTGTGTCTCGCTTGGATTTGAAGCTAACTCGTTTGTTTCGCATGCAGTTGAAGCTATATCATGTATATCACAAGCATTTGAAGCTAAGCCATTTGCTTCGCATGGATTTGAAGGTAAATCTTCTACTTCGCATTGATTTGAAGTTAAATCAAGTGTTACGCTTGGATTTGAAGATCACTCGTTTGTTTCACCTGCATTTAAAGCTATATCACTTATATCGCAAGTATACGAAGCTAAATAATTTGTGTCGCATGGATTTGATGCTAAGTCTTCTACTTCGCTTTGATTTGAAGCTAAATCATGTGCTTCGCTTAGATTTGAAGCTAACTCGTTTGTTTCGCATGCGGTTGAAGCTAAATCATGTATATCACAAGTATTTGAAGCTAAGCCATTTGTTTCGCATGGATTTGAAGGTAAATCTTCTACTTCGCATTGATTTGAAGTTAAATCATGTGTTACGCTTGGATTTAAAGCACACTCGTTTGTTTCGCCTGCATTTGAAGCTTTATCACTTATATCTCAAGTATACGAAGCTAAATAATTTGTGCGCATGGATTTGATGCTAAGCCTTCTACTTCGCATTGATTTGAAGCTAAATCATGTATTTCGCTTGGATTTGAAGCTAACTCGATTGTTTCCCATGCAGTTGAAGCAAAATCATGTATATCACAAGTATTTGAAGCTAAACCATTTGTTTCGCATGGATTTGAAGGTAAATCTTCTACTTCGCATTGATTTGAAGTTAAATCAAGTGTTACGCTTGGATTTGAAGATCACTCGTTTGTTTCACCTGCATTTGAAGCTATATCACTTATATCGCAAGTATACGAAGCTAAATAATTTGTGTCGCATGGATTTGATGCTAAGCCTTCTACTTCGCATTGATTTGAAGTTAAATCATGTGTTACGCTTGGATTTAAAGCTCACTCGTATGTTTCGCCTGCATTTGAAGCTTTATCACTTATATCGCAAGTATACGAAGCTAAATAATTTGTGTCGCATGGATTTGATGCTAAGCCTTCTACTTCGCATTGATTTGAAGCTAAATCATGTATTTAGCTTGGATTTGAAGCTAACTCCATTGTTTCGCATGCAGCTGAAGCTAAATCATGTATATCACAAGTATTTGAAGCTAAACCATTTGTTTCGCATGGATTTGAAGGTAAATCTTCTACTTCCCATTGATTTGAAATTAAATCATGTGTTACGCTTGGATTTAAAGCTCACTCGTTTGTTTCGCCTGCACTTGATGCTTTATCACTTATATCGCAAGTATAAGAAGCTAAATAATTTGTGTTGTATGGATTTGATGCTAAGCCTTCTACTTCCCATTGATTTGAAGCTAAATCATGTGTCTCGCTTGGATTTGAAGCTAACTCGTTTGTTTCGCATGCAGTTGCAGCTAAATCATGTATATCACAAGTATTTGAAGCTAAACCATTTGTTTCGCATGGATTTGAAGGTAAATCTTCTACTTCGCATTGATTTGAAGTTAAATCAAGTGTTACGCTTGGATTTGAAGATCACTCGTTTGTTTCACCTGCATTTGAAGCTATATCACTTATATCGCAAGTATACGAAGCTAAATAATTTGTGTCGCATGGATTTGATGCTAAGCCTTCTACTTCGCATTGATTTGAAGTTAAATCATGTGTTACGCTTGGATTTAAAGCTCACTCGTATGTTTCGCGTGCATTTGAAGCTTTATCACTTATATCGCAAGTATACGAAGCTAAATAATTTGTGTCGCATGGATTTGATGCTAAGCCTTCTACTTCGCATTGATTTGAAGCTAAATCATGTATTTAGCTTGGATTTGAAGCTAACTCGTTTGTTTCGCATGCAGTTGAAGCTAAATCATGTATATCACAAGTATTTGAAGCTAAGCCATTTGTTTCGCATGGATTTGAAGGTAAATCTTCTACTTCGCATTGATTTGAAGTTAAATCATGTGTTACGCTTGGATTTAAAGCTCACTCGTTTGTTTCGCCTGCATTTGAAGCTTTATCACTTATATCTCAAGTATACGAAGCTAAATAATTTGTGCGCATGGATTTGATGCTAAGCCTTCTACTTCGCATTGATTTGAAGCTAAATCATGTATTTCGCTTGGATTTGAAGCTAACTCGATTGTTTCGCATGCAGCTGAAGCTAAATCATGTATATCACAAGTATTTGAAGCTAAACCATTTGTTTCGCATGGATTTGAAGGTAAATCTTCAACTTCCCATTGATTTGAAATTAAATCATGTGTTACGCTTGGATTTGAAGATCACTCGTTTGTTTCACCTGCATTTGAAGCTTTATCACTTATATCGCAAGTATAAGAAGCTAAATAATTTGTGTCGCATGGATTTGATGCTAAGCCTTCTACTTCGCATTGATTTGAAGCTAAATCATGTGTTCCGCTTGGATTTGAAGCTAACTCGTTTGTTTCGCATGCAGTTGCAGCTAAATCATGTATATCACAAGTATTTGAAGCTAAACCATTTGTTTCGCATGGATTTGAAGGTAAATCTTCTACTTCGCATTGATTTGAAGTTAAATCAAGTGTTACGCTTGGATTTGAAGATCACTCGTTTGTTTCACCTGCATTTGAAGCTATATCACTTATATCGCAAGTATACGAAGCTAAATAATTTGTGTCGCATGGATTTGATGCTAAGCCTTCTACTTCGCATTGATTTGAAGTTAAATCATGTGTTACGCTTGGATTTAAAGCTCACTCGTATGTTTCGCCTGCATTTGAAGCTTTATCACTTATATCGCAAGTATACGAAGCTAAATAATTTGTGTCGCATGGATTTGATGCTAAGCCTTCTACTTCGCATTGATTTGAAGCTAAATCATGTATTTAGCTTGGATTTGAAGCTAACTCCATTGTTTCGCATGCAGCTGAAGCTAAATCATGTATATCACAAGTATTTGAAGCTAAACCATTTGTTTCGCATGGATTTGAAGGTAAATCTTCTACTTCGCATTGATTTGAAGTTAAATCAAGTGTTACGCTTGGATTTGAAGATCACTCGTTTGTTTCACCTGCATTTGAAGCTATATCACTTATATCGCAAGTATACGAAGCTAAATAATTTGTGTCGCATGGATTTGATGCTAAGCCTTCTACTTCGCATTGATTTGAAGTTAAATCATGTGTTACGCTTGGATTTAAAGCTCACTCGTATGTTTCGCGTGCATTTGAAGCTTTATCACTTATATCGCAAGTATACGAAGCTAAATAATTTGTGTCGCATGGATTTGATGCTAAGCCTTCTACTTCGCATTGATTTGAAGCTAAATCATGTATTTAGCTTGGATTTGAAGCTAACTCGTTTGTTTCGCATGCAGTTGAAGCTAAATCATGTATATCACAAGTATTTGAAGCTAAGCCATTTGTTTCGCATGGATTTGAAGGTAAATCTTCTACTTCGCATTGATTTGAAGTTAAATCATGTGTTACGCTTGGATTTAAAGCTCACTCGTTTGTTTCGCCTGCATTTGAAGCTTTATCACTTATATCTCAAGTATACGAAGCTAAATAATTTGTGCGCATGGATTTGATGCTAAGCCTTCTACTTCGCATTGATTTGAAGCTAAATCATGTATTTCGCTTGGATTTGAAGCTAACTCGATTGTTTCGCATGCAACTGAAGCTAAATCATGTATATCACAAGTATTTGAAGCTAAACCATTTGTTTCGCATGGATTTGAAGGTAAATCTTCAACTTCCCATTGATTTGAAATTAAATCATGTGTTACGCTTGGATTTGAAGATCACTCGTTTGTTTCACCTGCATTTGAAGCTTTATCACTTATATCGCAAGTATAAGAAGCTAAATAATTTGTGTCGCATGGATTTGATGCTAAGCCTTCTACTTCGCATTGATTTGAAGCTAAATCATGTGTTCCGCTTGGATTTGAAGCTAACTCGTTTGTTTCGCATGCAGTTGCAGCTAAATCATGTATATCACAAGTATTTGAAGCTAAACCATTTGTTTCGCATGGATTTGAAGGTAAATCTTCTACTTCGCATTGATTTGAAGTTAAATCAAGTGTTACGCTTGGATTTGAAGATCACTCGTTTGTTTCACCTGCATTTGAAGCTATATCACTTATATCGCAAGTATACGAAGCTAAATAATTTGTGTCGCATGGATTTGATGCTAAGCCTTCTACTTCGCATTGATTTGAAGTTAAATCATGTGTTACGCTTGGATTTAAAGCTCACTCGTATGTTTCGCGTGCATTTGAAGCTTTATCACTTATATCGCAAGTATACGAAGCTAAATAATTTGTGTCGCATGGATTTGATGCTAAGCCTTCTACTTCGCATTGATTTGAAGCTAAATCATGTATTTAGCTTGGATTTCAAGCTAACTCGTTTGTTTCGCATGCAGTTGAAGCTAAATCATGTATATCACAAGTATTTGAAGCTAAGCCATTTATTTCGCATGGATTTGAAGGTAAATCTTCTACTTCGCATTGATTTGAAGTTAAATCATGTGTTACGCTTGGATTTAAAGCTCACTCGTTTGTTTCGCCTGCATTTGAAGCTTTATCACTTATATCTCAAGTATACGAAGCTAAATAATTTGTGCGCATGGATTTGATGCTAAGCCTTCTACTTCGCATTGATTTGAAGCTAAATCATGTATTTCGCTTGGATTTGAAGCTAACTCGATTGTTTCGCATGCAGCTGAAGCTAAATCATGTATATCACAAGTATTTGAAGCTAAACCATTTGTTTCGCATGGATTTGAAGGTAAATCTTCAACTTCCCATTGATTTGAAATTAAATCATGTGTTACGCTTGGATTTGAAGATCACTCGTTTGTTTCACCTGCATTTGAAGCTTTATCACTTATATCGCAAGTATAAGAAGCTAAATAATTTGTGTCGCATGGATTTGATGCTAAGCCTTCTACTTCGCATTGATTTGAAGCTAAATCATGTGTTCCGCTTGGATTTGAAGCTAACTCGTTTGTTTCGCATGCAGTTGCAGCTAAATCATGTATATCACAAGTATTTGAAGCTAAACCATTTGTTTCGCATGGATTTGAAGGTAAATCTTCTACTTCGCATTGATTTGAAGTTAAATCAAGTGTTACGCTTGGATTTGAAGATCACTCGTTTGTTTCACCTGCATTTGAAGCTATATCACTTATATCGCAAGTATACGAAGCTAAATAATTTGTGTCGCATGGATTTGATGCTAAGCCTTCTACTTCGCATTGATTTGAAGCTAAATCAAGTATTTAGCTTGGATTTGAAGCTAACTCCATTGTTTCGCATGCAGCTGAAGCTAAATCATGTATATCACAAGTATTTGAAGCTAAACCATTTGTTTCGCATGGATTTGAAGGTAAATCTTCTACTTCCCATTGATTTGAAATTAAATCATGTGTTACGCTTGGATTTAAAGCTCACTCGTTTGTTTCGCCTGCACTTGATGCTTTATCACTTATATCGCAAGTATAAGAAGCTAAATAATTTGTGTTGTATGGATTTGATGCTAAGCCTTCTACTTCCCATTGATTTGAAGCTAAATCATGTGTCTCGCTTGGATTTGAAGCTAACTCGGTTGTTTCGCATGCAGTTGAAGCTATATCATGTATATCACAAGCATTTGAAGCTAAGCCATTTGTATCGCATGGATTTGAAGATAAATCTTCTACTTCCCATTGATTTGAAGTTAAATCATGTGTTACGCTTGGATTTGAATATCACTCGTTTGTTTCACCTGCATTTGAAGCTATATCACTTATATCGCAAGTATACGAAGCTAAATAATTTGTGTCGCATGGATTTGATGCTAAGTCTTCTACTTCGCATTGATTTGAAGCTAAATCATGTGCTTCGCTTAGATTTGAAGCTAACTCGTTTGTTTCGCATGCAGTTGAAGCTAAATCATGTATATCACAAGTATTTGAAGCTAAGCCATTTGTTTCGCAAGGATTTGAAGGTAAATCTTCTACTTCGCATTGATTTGAAGTTAAATCATGTGTTACGCTTGGATTTAAAGCTCAATCGTTTGTTTCGCCTTCATTTGAAGCTTTATCACTTATATCGCAAGTATAAGAAGCTAAATAATTTGTGTCGCATGGATTTGATGCTAAGCCTTCTACTTCGCATTGATTTGAAGCTAAATCATGTGTTTCGCTTGGATTTGAAGCTAACTCGTTTGTTTCACCTGCATTTGAAGCTATATCACTTATATCGCAAGTATACGAAGCTAAATAATTTGTGTCGCATGGATTTGATGCTAAGCCTTCTACTTCGCATTGATTTGAAGCTAAATCATGTGCTTGGCTTGGATTTGAAGCTAACTCGTTTGTTTCGCATGCAGTTGAAGTTAAATCATGTATATCACAAGTATTTGAAGCTAAACCATTTGTTTCGCATGGATTTGAAGGTAAATCTTCTACTTCGCATTGATTTGAAGTTAAATCAAGTGTTACGCTTGGATTTGAAGATCACTCGTTTGTTTCACCTGCATTTAAAGCTATATCACTTATATCGCAAGTATACGAAGCTAAATAATTTGTGTCGCATGGATTTGATGCTAAGCCTTCTACTTCGCATTGATTTGAAGCTAAATCATGTGTTTCGCTTGGATTTGAAGCTAACTCGTTTGTTTCGCATGCAGTTGCAGCTAAATCATGTATATCACAAGTATTTGAAGCTAAACCATTTGTTTCGCATGGATTTGAAGGTAAATCTTCTACTTCGCATTGATTTGAAGTTAAATCATGTGTTATGCTTGGATCTAAAGCTCACTCGTTTGTTTCACCTGCATTTAAAGCTATATCACTTATATCGCAAGTATACGAAGCTAAATAATTTGTGTCGCATGGATTTGATGCTAAGCCTTCTACTTCGCATTGATTTGAAGCTAAATCATGTGTTTCGCTTGGATTTGAAGCTAACTCGTTTGTTTCGCATGCAGTTGCAGCTAAATCATGTATATCACAAGTATTTGAAGCTAAACCATTTGTTTCGCATGGATTTGATGCTAAGCCTTCTACTTCGCATTGATTTGAAGCTAAATCATGTATTTCGCTTGGATTTGAAGCTAACTCGATTGTTTCGCATGCAGCTGAAGCTAAATCATGTACATCACAAGTATTTGAAGCTAAACCATTTGTTTCGCATGGATTTGATGGTAAATCTTCTACTTCCCATTGATTTGAAATTAAATCATGTGTTACGCTTGGATTTAAAGCTCACTCGTTTGTTTCGCCTGCACTTGATGCTTTATCACTTATATCGCAAGTATGAGAAGCTAAATAATTTATGTTGTATGGATTTGATGCTAAGCCTTCTACTTCGCATTGATTTGAAGCTAAATCGTGTGTCTCGCTTGGATTTGAAGCTAACTCGTTTGTTTCGCATGCAGTTGAAGCTATATCATGTATATCACAAGCATTTGAAGCTAAGCCATTTGCTTCGCATGGATTTGAAGGTAAATCTTCTACTTCGCATTGATTTGAAGTTAAATCAAGTGTTACGCTTGGATTTGAAGATCACTCGTTTGTTTCACCTGCATTTAAAGCTATATCACTTATATCGCAAGTATACGAAGCTAAATAATTTGTGTCGCATGGATTTGATGCTAAGTCTTCTACTTCGCATTGATTTGAAGCTAAATCATGTGCTTCGCTTAGATTTGAAGCTAACTCGTTTGTTTCGCATGCGGTTGAAGCTAAATCATGTATATCACAAGTATTTGAAGCTAAGCCATTTGTTTCGCATGGATTTGAAGGTAAATCTTCTACTTCGCATTGATTTGAAGTTAAATCATGTGTTACGCTTGGATTTAAAGCACACTCGTTTGTTTCGCCTGCATTTGAAGCTTTAGCACTTATATCTCAAGTATACGAAGCTAAATAATTTGTGCGCATGGATTTGATGCTAAGCCTTCTACTTCGCATTGATTTGAAGCTAAATCATGTATTTCGCTTGGATTTGAAGCTAACTCGATTGTTTCCCATGCAGTTGAAGCAAAATCATGTATATCACAAGTATTTGAAGCTAAACCATTTGTTTCGCATGGATTTGAAGGTAAATCTTCTACTTCGCATTGATTTGAAGTTAAATCAAGTGTTACGCTTGGATTTGAAGATCACTCGTTTGTTTCACCTGCATTTGAAGCTATATCACTTATATCGCAAGTATACGAAGCTAAATAATTTGTGTCGCATGGATTTGATGCTAAGCCTTCTACTTCGCATTGATTTGAAGTTAAATCATGTGTTACGCTTGGATTTAAAGCTCACTCGTATGTTTCGCCTGCATTTGAAGCTTTATCACTTATATCGCAAGTATACGAAGCTAAATAATTTGTGTCGCATGGATTTGATGCTAAGCCTTCTACTTCGCATTGATTTGAAGCTAAATCATGTATTTAGCTTGGATTTGAAGCTAACTCCATTGTTTCGCATGCAGCTGAAGCTAAATCATGTATATCACAAGTATTTGAAGCTAAACCATTTGTTTCGCATGGATTTGAAGGTAAATCTTCTACTTCCCATTGATTTGAAATTAAATCATGTGTTACGCTTGGATTTAAAGCTCACTCGTTTGTTTCGCCTGCACTTGATGCTTTATCACTTATATCGCAAGTATAAGAAGCTAAATAATTTGTGTTGTATGGATTTGATGCTAAGCCTTCTACTTCCCATTGATTTGAAGCTAAATCATGTGTCTCGCTTGGATTTGAAGCTAACTCGTTTGTTTCGCATGCAGTTGCAGCTAAATCATGTATATCACAAGTATTTGAAGCTAAACCATTTGTTTCGCATGGATTTGAAGGTAAATCTTCTACTTCGCATTGATTTGAAGTTAAATCAAGTGTTACGCTTGGATTTGAAGATCACTCGTTTGTTTCACCTGCATTTGAAGCTATATCACTTATATCGCAAGTATACGAAGCTAAATAATTTGTGTCGCATGGATTTGATGCTAAGCCTTCTACTTCGCATTGATTTGAAGTTAAATCATGTGTTACGCTTGGATTTAAAGCTCACTCGTATGTTTCGCGTGCATTTGAAGCTTTATCACTTATATCGCAAGTATACGAAGCTAAATAATTTGTGTCGCATGGATTTGATGCTAAGCCTTCTACTTCGCATTGATTTGAAGCTAAATCATGTATTTAGCTTGGATTTGAAGCTAACTCGTTTGTTTCGCATGCAGTTGAAGCTAAATCATGTATATCACAAGTATTTGAAGCTAAGACATTTGTTTCGCATGGATTTGAAGGTAAATCTTCTACTTCGCATTGATTTGAAGTTAAATCATGTGTTACGCTTGGATTTAAAGCTCACTCGTTTGTTTCGCCTGCATTTGAAGCTTTATCACTTATATCTCAAGTATACGAAGCTAAATAATTTGTGCGCATGGATTTGATGCTAAGCCTTCTACTTCGCATTGATTTGAAGCTAAATCATGTATTTCGCTTGGATTTGAAGCTAACTCGATTGTTTCGCATGCAGCTGAAGCTAAATCATGTATATCACAAGTATTTGAAGCTAAACCATTTGTTTCGCATGGATTTGAAGGTAAATCTTCAACTTCCCATTGATTTGAAATTAAATCATGTGTTACGCTTGGATTTGAAGATCACTCGTTTGTTTCACCTGCATTTGAAGCTTTATCACTTATATCGCAAGTATAAGAAGCTAAATAATTTGTGTCGCATGGATTTGATGCTAAGCCTTCTACTTCGCATTGATTTGAAGCTAAATCATGTGTTCCGCTTGGATTTGAAGCTAACTCGTTTGTTTCGCATGCAGTTGCAGCTAAATCATGTATATCACAAGTATTTGAAGCTAAACCATTTGTTTCGCATGGATTTGAAGGTAAATCTTCTACTTCGCATTGATTTGAAGTTAAATCAAGTGTTACGCTTGGATTTGAAGATCACTCGTTTGTTTCACCTGCATTTGAAGCTATATCACTTATATCGCAAGTATACGAAGCTAAATAATTTGTGTCGCATGGATTTGATGCTAAGCCTTCTACTTCGCATTGATTTGAAGTTAAATCATGTGTTACGCTTGGATTTAAAGCTCACTCGTATGTTTCGCCTGCATTTGAAGCTTTATCACTTATATCGCAAGTATACGAAGCTAAATAATTTGTGTCGCATGGATTTGATGCTAAGCCTTCTACTTCGCATTGATTTGAAGCTAAATCATGTATTTAGCTTGGATTTGAAGCTAACTCCATTGTTTCGCATGCAGCTGAAGCTAAATCATGTATATCACAAGTATTTGAAGCTAAACCATTTGTTTCGCATGGATTTGAAGGTAAATCTTCTACTTCGCATTGATTTGAAGTTAAATCAAGTGTTACGCTTGGATTTGAAGATCACTCGTTTGTTTCACCTGCATTTGAAGCTATATCACTTATATCGCAAGTATACGAAGCTAAATAATTTGTGTCGCATGGATTTGATGCTAAGCCTTCTACTTCGCATTGATTTGAAGTTAAATCATGTGTTACGCTTGGATTTAAAGCTCACTCGTATGTTTCGCGTGCATTTGAAGCTTTATCACTTATATCGCAAGTATACGAAGCTAAATAATTTGTGTCGCATGGATTTGATGCTAAGCCTTCTACTTCGCATTGATTTGAAGCTAAATCATGTATTTAGCTTGGATTTGAAGCTAACTCGTTTGTTTCGCATGCAGTTGAAGCTAGATCATGTATATCACAAGTATTTGAAGCTAAGCCATTTGTTTCGCATGGATTTGAAGGTAAATCTTCTACTTCGCATTGATTTGAAGTTAAATCATGTGTTACGCTTGGATTTAAAGCTCACTCGTTTGTTTCGCCTGCATTTGAAGCTTTATCACTTATATCTCAAGTATACGAAGCTAAATAATTTGTGCGCATGGATTTGATGCTAAGCCTTCTACTTCGCATTGATTTGAAGCTAAATCATGTATTTCGCTTGGATTTGAAGCTAACTCGATTGTTTCGCATGCAGCTGAAGCTAAATCATGTATATCACAAGTATTTGAAGCTAAACCATTTGTTTCGCATGGATTTGAAGGTAAATCTTCAACTTCCCATTGATTTGAAATTAAATCAAGTGTTACGCTTGGATTTGAAGATCACTCGTTTGTTTCACCTGCATTTGAAGCTATATCACTTATATCGCAAGTATACGAAGCTAAATAATTTGTGTCGCATGGATTTGATGCTAAGCCTTCTACTTCGCATTGATTTGAAGTTAAATCATGTGTTACGCTTGGATTTAAAGCTCACTCGTATGTTTCGCGTGCATTTGAAGCTTTATCACTTATATCGCAAGTATACGAAGCTAAATAATTTGTGTCGCATGGATTTGATGCTAAGCCTTCTACTTCGCATTGATTTGAAGCTAAATCATGTATTTAGCTTGGATTTGAAGCTAACTCGTTTGTTTCGCATGCAGTTGAAGCTAAATCATGTATATCACAAGTATTTGAAGCTAAGCCATTTATTTCGCATGGATTTGAAGGTAAATCTTCTACTTCGCATTGATTTGAAGTTAAATCATGTGTTACGCTTGGATTTAAAGCTCACTCGTTTGTTTCGCCTGCATTTGAAGCTTTATCACTTATATCTCAAGTATACGAAGCTAAATAATTTGTGCGCATGGATTTGATGCTAAGCCTTCTACTTCGCATTGATTTGAAGCTAAATCATGTATTTCGCTTGGATTTGAAGCTAACTCGATTGTTTCGCATGCAGCTGAAGCTAAATCATGTATATCACAAGTATTTGAAGCTAAACCATTTGTTTCGCATGGATTTGAAGGTAAATCTTCAACTTCCCATTGATTTGAAATTAAATCATGTGTTACGCTTGGATTTGAAGATCACTCGTTTGTTTCACCTGCATTTGAAGCTTTATCACTTATATCGCAAGTATAAGAAGCTAAATAATTTGTGTCGCATGGATTTGATGCTAAGCCTTCTACTTCGCATTGATTTGAAGCTAAATCATGTGTTCCGCTTGGATTTGAAGCTAACTCGTTTGTTTCGCATGCAGTTGCAGCTAAATCATGTATATCACAAGTATTTGAAGCTAAACCATTTGTTTCGCATGGATTTGAAGGTAAATCTTCTACTTCGCATTGATTTGAAGTTAAATCAAGTGTTACGCTTGGATTTGAAGATCACTCGTTTGTTTCACCTGCATTTGAAGCTATATCACTTATATCGCAAGTATACGAAGCTAAATAATTTGTGTCGCATGGATTTGATGCTAAGCCTTCTACTTCGCATTGATTTGAAGTTAAATCATGTGTTACGCTTGGATTTAAAGCTCACTCGTATGTTTCGCCTGCATTTGAAGCTTTATCACTTATATCGCAAGTATACGAAGCTAAATAATTTGTGTCGCATGGATTTGATGCTAAGCCTTCTACTTCGCATTGATTTGAAGCTAAATCAAGTATTTAGCTTGGATTTGAAGCTAACTCCATTGTTTCGCATGCAGCTGAAGCTAAATCATGTATATCACAAGTATTTGAAGCTAAACCATTTGTTTCGCATGGATTTGAAGGTAAATCTTCTACTTCCCATTGATTTGAAATTAAATCATGTGTTACGCTTGGATTTAAAGCTCACTCGTTTGTTTCGCCTGCACTTGATGCTTTATCACTTATATCGCAAGTATAAGAAGCTAAATAATTTGTGTTGTATGGATTTGATGCTAAGCCTTCTACTTCCCATTGATTTGAAGCTAAATCATGTGTCTCGCTTGGATTTGAAGCTAACTCGGTTGTTTCGCATGCAGTTGAAGCTATATCATGTATATCACAAGCATTTGAAGCTAAGCCATTTGTTTCGCATGGATTTGAAGATAAATCTTCTACTTCCCATTGATTTGAAGTTAAATCATGTGTTACGCTTGGATTTGAATATCACTCGTTTGTTTCACCTGCATTTGAAGCTATATCACTTATATCGCAAGTATACGAAGCTAAATAATTTGTGTCGCATGGATTTGATGCTAAGTCTTCTACTTCGCATTGATTTGAAGCTAAATCATGTGCTTCGCTTAGATTTGAAGCTAACTCGTTTGTTTCGCATGCAGTTGAAGCTAAATCATGTATATCACAAGTATTTGAAGCTAAGCCATTTGTTTCGCAAGGATTTGAAGGTAAATCTTCTACTTCGCATTGATTTGAAGTTAAATCATGTGTTACGCTTGGATTTAAAGCTCAATCGTTTGTTTCGCCTTCATTTGAAGCTTTATCACTTATATCGCAAGTATAAGAAGCTAAATAATTTGTGTCGCATGGATTTGATGCTAAGCCTTCTACTTCGCATTGATTTGAAGCTAAATCATGTGTTTCGCTTGGATTTGAAGCTACCTCGTTTGTTTCGCATGCAGTTGCAGCTAAATCATGTATATCACAAGTATTAGAAGCTAAACCATTTGTTTCGCATGGATTTGAAGGTAAATCTTCTACTTCGCATTGATTTGAAGTTAAATCATGTGTTACGCTTGGATTTGAAGATCACTCGTTTGTTTCACCTGCATTTGAAGCTTTATCACTTATATCGCAAGTATAAGAAGCTAAATAATTTGTGTCGCATGGATTTGATGCTAAGCCTTCTACTTCGCATTGATTTGAAGCTAAATCATGTGTTTCGCTTGGATTTGAAGCTAACTCGTTTGTTTCGCATGCAGTTGAAGCTAAATCATGTATATCACAAGTATTTGAAGCTAAGCCATTTGTTTCGCATGGATTTGAAGGTAAATCTTCTACTTCGCATTGATTTGAAGTTAAATCATTTGTTACGCTTGGATTTAAAGCTCACTCGTTTGTTTCGCCTGCATTTGAAGCTTTATCACTTATATCTCAAGTATACGAAGCTAAATAATTTGTGCGCATGGATTTGATGCTAAGCCTTCTACTTCGCATTGATTTGAAGCTAAATCATGTATTTCGCTTGGATTTGAAGCTAACTCGATTGTTTCGCATGCAGCTGAAGCTAAATCATGTATATCACAAGTATTTGAAGCTAAACCATTTGTTTCGCATGGATTTGAAGGTAAATCTTCTACTTCCCATTGATTTGAAATTAAATCATGTGTTACGCTTGGATTTGAAGATCACTCGTTTGTTTCACCTGCATTTGAAGCTTTATCACTTATATCGCAATTATAAGAAGCTAAATAATTTATGTCGCATGGATTTGATGCTAAGCCTTCTACTTCGCATTGATTTGAAGCTAAATCATGTGTTTCGCTTGGATTTGAAGCTAACTCGTTTGTTTCGCATGCAGTTGCAGCTAAATCATGTATATCACAAGTATTTGAAGCTAAACCATTTGTTTCGCATGGATTTGAAGGTAAATCTTCTACTTCGCATTGATTTGAAGTTAAATCATGTGTTACGCTTGGATTTAAAGCTAACTCGATTGTTTCGCATGCAGCTGAAGCTAAATCATGTATATCACAAGTATTTGAAGCTAAACCATTTGTTTCGCATGGATTTGAAGGTAAGCCTTCTACTTCGCATTGATTTGAAGCTAAATCATGTGTTTCGCTTGGATTTGAAGCTAACTCGTTTGTTCCGCATGCAGTTGCAGCTAAATCATGTATATCACAAGTATTTGAAGCTAAACCATTTGTTTCGCATGGATTTGAAGGTAAATCTTCTACTTCCCATTGATGTGAAGTTAAATCATGTGTTACGCTTGGATTTGAAGATCCCTCGTTTGTTTCACCTGCATTTGAAGCTATATCACATATATCGCAAGTATACGAAGCTAAATAATTTGTGTTGCATGGATTTGATGCTAAGTCTTCTACTTCGCATTGATTTGAAGCTAAATCATGTATTTCGCTTGGATTTGAAGCTAACTCGATTGTTTCGCATGCAGCTGAAGCTAAATCATGTATATCACAAGTATTTGAAGCTAAACCATTTGTTTCGCATGGATTTGAAGGTAAATCTTCAACTTCCCATTGATTTGAAATTAAATCATGTGTTACGCTTGGATTTAAAGCTCACTCGTTTGTTTCGCCTGCACTTGATGCTTTATCACTTATATCGCAAGTATAAGAAGCTAAATAATTTGTGTTGTATGGATTTGATGCTAAGCCTTCTACTTCCCATTGATTTGAAGCTAAATCATGTGTCTCGCTTGGATTTGAAGCTAACTCGGTTGTTTCGCATGCAGTTGAAGCTATATCATGTATATCACAAGCATTTGAAGCTAAGCCATTTTTTTCGCATGGATTTGAAGATAAATCTTCTACTTCCCATTGATTTGAAGTTAAATCATGTGTTACGCTTGGATTTGAATATCACTCGTTTGTTTCACCTGCATTTGAAGCTATATCACTTATATCGCAAGTATACGAAGCTAAATAATTTGTGTCGCATGGATTTGATGCTAAGTCTTCTACTTCGCATTGATTTGAAGCTAAATCATGTGCTTCGCTTAGATTTGAAGCTAACTCGTTTGTTTCGCATGCAGTTGAAGCTAAATCATGTATATCACAAGTATTTGAAGCTAAGCCATTTGTTTCGCATGGATTTGAAGGTAAATCTTCTACTTCGCATTGATTTGAAGTTAAATCATGTGTTACGCTTGGATTTAAAGCTCAATCGTTTGTTTCGCCTTCATTTGAAGCTTTATCACTTATATCGCAAGTATAAGAAGCTAAATTATTTGTGTCGCATGGATTTGATGCTAAGCCTTCTACTTCGCATTGATTTGAAGCTAAATCATGTGTTTCGCTTGGATTTGAAGCTAACTCGTTTGTTTCGCATGCAGTTGCAGCTAAATCATGTATATCACAAGTATTTGAAGCTAAACCATTTGTTTCGCATGGATTTGAAGGTAAATCTTCTACTTCGCATTGATTTGAAGTTAAATCATGTGTTACGCTTGGATTTAAAGCTAACTCGATTGTTTCGCATGCAGCTGAAGCTAAATCATGTATATCACAAGTATTTGAAGCTAAACCATTTGTTTCGCATGGATTTGAAGGTAAATCTTCTACTTCCCATTGATTTGAAATTAAATCATGTGTTACGCTTGGATTTGAAGATCACTCGTTTGTTTCACCTGCATTTGAAGCTTTATCACTTATATCGCAAGCATAAGAAGCTAAATAATTTGTGTCGCATGGATTTGATGCTAAGCCTACTACTTCGCATTGATTTGAAGCTAAATCATGTGTTTCGCTTGGATTTGAAGCTAACTCGTTTGTTTCGCATGCAGTTGCAGCTAAATCATGTATATCACAAGTATTTGAAGCTAAACCATTTGTTTCGCATGGATTTGAAGGTAAGCCTTCTACTTCGCATTGATTTGAAGCTAAATCATGTGTTTCGCTTGGATTTGAAGCTAACTCGTTTGTTTCGCATGCAGTTGCAGCTAAATCATGTATATCACAAGTATTTGAAGCTAAACCATTTGTTTCGCATGGATTTGAAGGTAAATCTTCTACTTCCCATTGATGTGAAGTTAAATCATGTGTTACGCTTGGATTTGAACATCCCTCGTTTGTTTCACCTGCATTTGAAGCTATATCACATATATCGCAAGTATACGAAGCTAAATAATTTGTGTTGCATGGATTTGATGCTAAGTCTTCTACTTCGCATTGATTTGAAGCTAAATCATGTGTTTCGCGTGGATTTGAAGCTAACTCGCTTGTTTCGCATGCAGTTGTAGCTAAATCATGTATATCACAAGTATTTGAAGCTAAGCCATTTGTTTCGCATGGATTTGAAGATAAATCTTCTACTTCCCAATGATTTGAAGTTAAATCATGTGTTACGCTTGGATTTGAAGATCACTCGTTTGTTTCACCTGCATTTGAAGCTTTATCACTTATATCGCAAGTATAAGAGGCTAAATAATTTGTGTCGCATGGATTTCTTGCTAAGCCTTCTACTTCGCATTGATTTGAAGCTAAATCATGTGTTTAGCTTGGATTTGAAGCTAACTCGTTTGTTTCGCATGCAGTTGCAGCTAAATCATGTATATCACAAGTATTAGAAGCTAAACCATTTGTTTCGCATGGATTTGAAGGTAAATCTTCTACTTCGCATTGATTTGAAGTTAAATCATGTGTTACGCTTAGATTTGAAGCTAACTCGTTTGTTTCGCATGCAGTTGAAGCTAAATCATGTATATCACAAGTATTTGAAGCTAAACCACTTGTTTCGCATGGATATGAAGGTTAATCTTCTACTTCGCATTGATTTGAAGTTAAATCATGTGTTACGCTTGGATTTAAAGCTCACTCGTTTGTTTCGCCTGCACTTGATGCTTTATCACTTATATCGCAAGTATAAGAAGCTAAATAATTTGTGTTGCATGGAATTGATGCTAAGCCTTCTACTTCGCATTGATTTGAAGCTAAATCATGTATTTCGCTTGGATTTGAAGCTAACTCGATTGTTTCGCATGCAGCTGAAGCTAAATCATGTATATCACAAGTATTTGAAGCTAAACCATTTGTTTCGCATGGATTTGAAGGTAAATCTTCTACTTCCCATTGATTTGAAATTAAATCATGTGTTACGCTTGGATTTGAAGATCACTCGTTTGTTTCACCTGCATTTGAAGCTTTATCACTTATATCGCAAGTATAAGAAGCTAAATAATTTGTGTCGCATGGATTTGATGCTAAGCCTTCTACTTCGCATTGATTTGAAGCTAAATCATGTGTTTCGCTTGGATTTGAAGCTAACTCGTTTGTTTCGCATGCAGTTGCAGCTAAATCATGTATATCACAAGTATTAGAAGCTAAACCATTTGTTTCGCATGGATTTGAAGGTAAATCTTCTACTTCGCATTGATTTGAAGTTAAATCATGTGTTACGCTTAGATTTGAAGCTAACTCGTTTGTTTCGCATGCAGTTGAAGCTAAATCATGTATATCACAAGTATTTGAAGCTAAACCACTTGTTTCGCATGGATATGAAGGTTAATCTTCTACTTCGCATTGATTTGAAGTTAAATCATGTGTTACGCTTGGATTTAAAGCTCACTCGTTTGTTTCGCCTGCACTTGATGCTTTATCACTTATATCGCAAGTATAAGAAGCTAAATAATTTGTGTTGCATGGATTTGACGCTAAGCCTTCTACTTCGCATTGATTTGAAGCTAAATCATGTGTCTCGCTTGGATTTGAAGCTAACTCGCTTGTTTCGCATGCAGTTGAAGCTAAATCATGTATATCACAAGTATTTGAAGCTAAACCATTTGTTTCGCATGGATTTGAAGGTAAATCTTCTACTTCGTATTGATTTGAAGTTAAATCAAGTGTTACGCTTGGATTTGAAGATCACTCGTTTGTTTCACCTGCATTTGAAGCTATATCACTTATATCGCAAGTATACGAAGCTAAATAATTTGTGTCGCATGGATTTGATGCTAAGCCTTCTACTTCGCATTGATTTGAAGCTAAATCATGTGCTTCGCTTGGATTTGAAGCTAACTCGTTTGTTTCGCATGCAGTTGAAGCTACATCATGTATATCACAAGTATTTGAAGCTAAGCCATTTGTTTCGCATGGATTTGAAGATAAATCTTCTACTTCCCATTGATTTGAAGTTAAATCATGTGTTACGCTTGGATTTGAAGATCACTCGTTTGTTTCACCTGCATTTGAAGCTTTATCACTTATATCGCAAGTATAAGATGCTAAATAATTTGTGTCGCATGGATTTGATGCTAAGCCTTCTATTTCGCATTGATTTGAAGCTAAATCATGTGTTTCGCTTGGATTTGAAGCTAACTCGTTTGTTTCGCATGCAGTTGAAGCTAAATCATGTATATCACAAGTATTTGAAGCTAAGCCATTTGTTTCGCATGGATTTGAAGGTAAATCTTCTACTTCGCATTGATTTGAAGTTAAATCATGTGTTACGCTTGGATTTAAAGCTCACTCGTTTGTTTCGCCTGCATTTGAAGCTTTATCACTTATATCTCAAGTATACGAAGCTAAATAATTTGTGCGCATGGATTTGATGCTAAGCCTTCTACTTCGCATTGATTTGAAGCTAAATCATGTATTTCGCTTGGATTTGAAGCTAACTCGATTGTTTCGCATGCAGCTGAAGCTAAATCATGTATATCACAAGTATTTGAAGCTAAACCATTTGTTTCGCATGGATTTGAAGGTAAATCTTCTACTTCCCATTGATTTGAAATTAAATCATGTGTTACGCTTGGATTTGAAGATCACTCGTTTGTTTCACCTGCATTTGAAGCTTTATCACTTATATCGCAATTATAAGAAGCTAAATAATTTATGTCGCATGGATTTGATGCTAAGCCTTCTACTTCGCATTGATTTGAAGCTAAATCATGTGTTTCGCTTGGATTTGAAGCTAACTCGTTTGTTTCGCATGCAGTTGCAGCTAAATCATGTATATCACAAGTATTTGAAGCTAAACCATTTGTTTCGCATGGATTTGAAGGTAAATCTTCTACTTCGCATTGATTTGAAGTTAAATCATGTGTTACGCTTGGATTTAAAGCTAACTCGATTGTTTCGCATGCAGCTGAAGCTAAATCATGTATATCACAAGTATTTGAAGCTAAACCATTTGTTTCGCATGGATTTGAAGGTAAATCTTCTACTTCCCATTGATTTGAAATTAAATCATGTGTTACGCTTGGATTTGAAGATCACTCGTTTGTTTCACCTGCATTTGAAGCTTTATCACTTATATCGCAAGTATAAGAAGCTAAATAATTTGTGTCGCATGGATTTGATGCTAAGCCTTCTACTTCGCATTGATTTGAAGCTAAATCATGTGTTTCGCTTGGATTTGAAGCTAACTCGTTTGTTTCGCATGCAGTTGCAGCTAAATCATGTATATCACAAGTATTTGAAGCTAAACCATTTGTTTCGCATGGATTTGAAGGTAAGCCTTCTACTTCGCATTGATTTGAAGCTAAATCATGTGTTTCGCTTGGATTTGAAGCTAACTCGTTTGTTTCGCATGCAGTTGCAGCTAAATCATGTATATCACAAGTATTTGAAGCTAAACCATTTGTTTCGCATGGATTTGAAGGTAAATCTTCTACTTCCCATTGATGTGAAGTTAAATCATGTGTTACGCTTGGATTTGAAGATCCCTCGTTTGTTTCACCTGCATTTGAAGCTATATCACATATATCGCAAGTATACGAAGCTAAATAATTTGTGTTGCATGGATTTGATGCTAAGTCTTCTACTTCGCATTGATTTGAAGCTAAATCATGTGTTTCGCGTGGATTTGAAGCTAACTCGTTTGTTTCGCATGCAGTTGCAGCTAAATCATGTATATCACAAGTATTAGAAGCTAAACCATTTGTTTCGCATGGATTTGAAGGTAAATCTTCTACTTCGCATTGATTTGAAGTTAAATCATGTGTTACGCTTAGATTTGAAGCTAACTCGTTTGTTTCGCATGCAGTTGAAGCTAAATCATGTATATCACAAGTATTTGAAGCTAAACCACTTGTTTCGCATGGATATGAAGGTTAATCTTCTACTTCGCATTGATTTGAAGTTAAATCATGTGTTACGCTTGGATTTAAAGCTCACTCGTTTGTTTCGCCTGCACTTGATGCTTTATCACTTATATCGCAAGTATAAGAAGCTAAATAATTTGTGTTGCATGGATTTGACGCTAAGCCTTCTACTTCGCATTGATTTGAAGCTAAATCATGTGTCTCGCTTGGATTTGAAGCTAACTCGCTTGTTTCGCATGCAGTTGAAGCTAAATCATGTATATCACAAGTATTTGAAGCTAAACCATTTGTTTCGCATGGATTTGAAGGTAAATCTTCTACTTCGTATTGATTTGAAGTTAAATCAAGTGTTACGCTTGGATTTGAAGATCACTCGTTTGTTTCACCTGCATTTGAAGCTATATCACTTATATCGCAAGTATACGAAGCTAAATAATTTGTGTCGCATGGATTTGATGCTAAGCCTTCTACTTCGCATTGATTTGAAGCTAAATCATGTGCTTCGCTTGGATTTGAAGCTAACTCGTTTGTTTCGCATGCAGTTGAAGCTACATCATGTATATCACAAGTATTTGAAGCTAAGCCATTTGTTTCGCATGGATTTGAAGATAAATCTTCTACTTCCCATTGATTTGAAGTTAAATCATGTGTTACGCTTGGATTTGAAGATCACTCGTTTGTTTCACCTGCATTTGAAGCTTTATCACTTATATCGCAAGTATAAGATGCTAAATAATTTGTGTCGCATGGATTTGATGCTAAGCCTTCTATTTCGCATTGATTTGAAGCTAAATCATGTGTTTCGCTTGGATTTGAAGCTAACTCGTTTGTTTCGCATGCAGTTGAAGCTAAATCATGTATATCACAAGTATTTGAAGCTAAGCCATTTGTTTCGCATGGATTTGAAGGTAAATCTTCTACTTCGCATTGATTTGAAGTTAAATCATGTGTTACGCTTGGATTTAAAGCTCACTCGTTTGTTTCGCCTGCATTTGAAGCTTTATCACTTATATCTCAAGTATACGAAGCTAAATAATTTGTGCGCATGGATTTGATGCTAAGCCTTCTACTTCGCATTGATTTGAAGCTAAATCATGTATTTCGCTTGGATTTGAAGCTAACTCGATTGTTTCGCATGCAGCTGAAGCTAAATCATGTATATCACAAGTATTTGAAGCTAAACCATTTGTTTCGCATGGATTTGAAGGTAAATCTTCTACTTCCCATTGATTTGAAATTAAATCATGTGTTACGCTTGGATTTGAAGATCACTCGTTTGTTTCACCTGCATTTGAAGCTTTATCACTTATATCGCAATTATAAGAAGCTAAATAATTTATGTCGCATGGATTTGATGCTAAGCCTTCTACTTCGCATTGATTTGAAGCTAAATCATGTGTTTCGCTTGGATTTGAAGCTAACTCGTTTGTTTCGCATGCAGTTGCAGCTAAATCATGTATATCACAAGTATTTGAAGCTAAACCATTTGTTTCGCATGGATTTGAAGGTAAATCTTCTACTTCGCATTGATTTGAAGTTAAATCATGTGTTACGCTTGGATTTAAAGCTAACTCGATTGTTTCGCATGCAGCTGAAGCTAAATCATGTATATCACAAGTATTTGAAGCTAAACCATTTGTTTCGCATGGATTTGAAGGTAAATCTTCTACTTCCCATTGATTTGAAATTAAATCATGTGTTACGCTTGGATTTGAAGATCACTCGTTTGTTTCACCTGCATTTGAAGCTTTATCACTTATATCGCAAGTATAAGAAGCTAAATAATTTGTGTCGCATGGATTTGATGCTAAGCCTTCTACTTCGCATTGATTTGAAGCTAAATCATGTGTTTCGCTTGGATTTGAAGCTAACTCGTTTGTTTCGCATGCAGTTGCAGCTAAATCATGTATATCACAAGTATTTGAAGCTAAACCATTTGTTTCGCATGGATTTGAAGGTAAGCCTTCTACTTCGCATTGATTTGAAGCTAAATCATGTGTTTCGCTTGGATTTGAAGCTAACTCGTTTGTTTCGCATGCAGTTGCAGCTAAATCATGTATATCACAAGTATTTGAAGCTAAACCATTTGTTTCGCATGGATTTGAAGGTAAATCTTCTACTTCCCATTGATGTGAAGTTAAATCATGTGTTACGCTTGGATTTGAAGATCCCTCGTTTGTTTCACCTGCATTTGAAGCTATATCACATATATCGCAAGTATACGAAGCTAAATAATTTGTGTTGCATGGATTTGATGCTAAGTCTTCTACTTCGCATTGATTTGAAGCTAAATCATGTGTTTCGCGTGGATTTGAAGCTAACTCGCTTGTTTCGCATGCAGTTGAAGCTAAATCATGTATATCACAAGTATTTGAAGCTAAGCCATTTGTTTCGCATGGATTTGAAGATAAATCTTCTACTTCCCAATGATTTGAAGTTAAATCATGTGTTACGCTTGGATTTGAAGATCACTCGTTTGTTTCACCTGCATTTAAACTTTATCACTTATATCGCAAGTATAAGAGGCTAAATAATTTGTGTCGCATGGATTTCATGCTAAGCCTTCTACTTCGCATTGATTTGAAGCTAAATCATGTGTTTAGCTTGGATTTGAAGCTAACTCGTTTGTTTCGCATGCAGTTGCAGCTAAATCATGTATATCACAAGTATTAGAAGCTAAACCATTTGTTTCGCATGGATTTGAAGGTAAATCTTCTACTTCGCATTGATTTGAAGTTAAATCATGTATTACGCTTAGATTTGAAGCTAACTCGTTTGTTTCGCATGCAGTTGAAGCTAAATCATGTATATCACAAGTATTTGAAGCTAAACCACTTGTTTCGCATGGATATGAAGGTTAATCTTCTACTTCGCATTGATTTGAAGTTAAATCATGTGTTACGCTTGGATTTAAAGCTCACTCGTTTGTTTCGCCTGCACTTGATGCTTTATCACTTATATCGCAAGTATAAGAAGCTAAATAATTTGTGTTGCATGGAATTGATGCTAAGCCTTCTACTTCGCATTGATTTGAAGCTAAATCATGTATTTCGCTTGGATTTGAAGCTAACTCGATTGTTTCGCATGCAGCTGAAGCTAAATCATGTATATCACAAGTATTTGAAGCTAAACCATTTGTTTCGCATGGATTTGAAGGTAAATCTTCTACTTCCCATTGATTTGAAATTAAATCATGTGTTACGCTTGGATTTGAAGATCACTCGTTTGTTTCACCTGCATTTGAAGCTTTATCACTTATATCGCAAGTATAAGAAGCTAAATAATTTGTGTCGCATGGATTTGATGCTAAGCCTTCTACTTCGCATTGATTTGAAGCTAAATCATGTGTTTCGCTTGGATTTGAAGCTAACTCGTTTGTTTCGCATGCAGTTGCAGCTAAATCATGTATATCACAAGTATTAGAAGCTAAACCATTTGTTTCGCATGGATTTGAAGGTAAATCTTCTACTTCGCACTGATTTGAAGCTAAATCATGTGTTTCGCTTGGATTTGAAGCTAGCTCGTTTGTTTCGCATGCAGTTGAAGCTAAATCATGTATATCACAAGTATTTGAAGCTAAACCATTTGTTTCGCATGGATTTGAAGGTTAATCTTCTACTTCGCATTGATTTGAAGTTAAATCATGTGTTACGCTTGGATTTAAAGCTCACTCGTTTGTTTCGCCTGCACTTGATGCTTTATCACTTATATCGCAAGTATAAGAAGCTAAATAATTTGTGTTGCATGGATTTGACGCTAAGCCTTCTACTTCGCATTGATTTGAAGCTAAATCATGTGTCTCGCTTGGATTTGAAGCTAACTCGCTTGTTTCGCATGCAGTTGAAGCTAAATCATGTATATCACAAGTATTTGAAGCTAAACCATTTGTTTCGCATGGATTTGAAGGTAAATCTTCTACTTCGTATTGATTTGAAGTTAAATCAAGTGTTACGCTTGGATTTGAAGATCACTCGTTTGTTACACCTGCATTTGAAGCTATATCACTTATATCGCAAGTATACGAAGCTAAATAATTTGTGTCGCATGGATTTGATGCTAAGCCTTCTACTTCGCATTGATTTGAAGCTAAATCATGTGCTTCGCTTGGATTTGAAGCTAACTCGTTTGTTTCGCATGCAGTTGAAGCTACATCATGTATATCACAAGTATTTGAAGCTAAGCCATTTGTTTCGCATGGATTTGAAGATAAATCTTCTACTTCCCATTGATTTGAAGTTAAATCATGTGTTACGCTTGGATTTGAAGATCACTCGTTTGTTTCGCCTGCATTTGAAGCTATAACACTTATATCGCAAGTATACGAAGCTAAATAATTTGTGTCGCATGGATTTGATGCTAAGCCTGCTACTTCCCATTGATTTGAAATTAAATCATGTGTTACGCTTGGATTTGAAGATCTCTCGTTTGTTTCACCTGCATTTGAAGCTTTATCACTTATATCGCAAGTATAAGAAGCTAAATAATTTGTGTCGCATGGATTTGATGCTAAGCCTTCTATTTCGCATTGATTTGAAGCTAAATCATGTGTTTCGCTTGGATTTGAAGCTAACTCGTTTGTTTCCCATGCAGTTGAAGCAAAATCATGTATATCACAAGTATTTGAAGCTAAACCATTTGTTTCGCATGGATTTGAAGGTAAATCTTATACTTCGCATTGATTTGAAGTTAAATCATGTGTTACGCTTGGATTTAAAGCTCACTCGTTTGTTTCACCTGCATTTGAAGCTTTATCAATTATATCGCAAGTATAAGAAGCTAAATAATTTGTGTTGCATGGATTTGATGCTAAGTCTTCTACTTCGCATTGATTTGAAGCTAAATCATGTATTTCGCTTGGATTTGAAGCTAACTCGATTGTTTCGCATGCAGCTGAAGCTAAATCATGTATATCACAAGTATTTGAAGCTAAACCATTTGTTTCGCATGGATTTGAAGATAAATCTTCTACTTCCCATTGATTTGAAGTTAAATCATGTGTTACGCTTGGATTTGAAGATCACTCGTTTGTTTCACCTGCATTTGAAGCTATAACACTTATATCGCAAGTATACGAAGCTAAATAATTTGTGTCGCATGGATTTGATGCTAAGCCTGCTACTTCCCATTGATTTGAAATTAAATCATGTGTTACGCTTGGATTTGAAGATCTCTCGTTTGTTTCACCTGCATTTGAAGCTTTATCACTTATATCGCAAGTATAAGATGCTAAATAATTTGTGTCGCATGGATTTGATGCTAAGCCTTCTATTTCGCATTGATTTGAAGCTAAATCATGTGTTTCGCTTGGATTTGAAGCTAACTCGTTTGTTTCGCATGCAGTTGAAGCTAAATCATGTATATCACAAGTATTTGAAGCTAAGCCATTTGTTTCGCATGGATTTGAAGGTAAATCTTCTACTTCGCATTGATTTGAAGTTAAATCATGTGTTACGCTTGGATTTAAAGCTCACTCGTTTGTTTCGCCTGCATTTGAAGCTTTATCACTTATATCTCAAGTATACGAAGCTAAATAATTTGTGCGCATGGATTTGATGCTAAGCCTTCTATTTCGCATTGATTTGAAGCTAAATCATGTATTTCGCTTGGATTTGAAGCTAACTCGATTGTTTCGCATGCAGCTGAAGCTAAATCATGTATATCACAAGTATTTGAAGCTAAACCATTTGTTTCGCATGGATTTGAAGGTAAATCTTCTACTTCCCATTGATTTGAAATTAAATCATGTGTTACGCTTGGATTTGAAGATCACTCGTTTGTTTCACCTGCATTTGAAGCTTTATCACTTATATCGCAATTATAAGAAGCTAAATAATTTATGTCGCATGGATTTGATGCTAAGCCTTCTACTTCGCATTGATTTGAAGCTAAATCATGTGTTTCGCTTGGATTTGAAGCTAACTCGTTTGTTTCGCATGCAGTTGCAGCTAAATCATGTATATCACAAGTATTTGAAGCTAAACCATTTGTTTCGCATGGATTTGAAGGTAAATCTTCTACTTCGCATTGATTTGAAGTTAAATCATGTGTTACGCTTGGATTTAAAGCTAACTCGATTGTTTCGCATGCAGCTGAAGCTAAATCATGTATATCACAAGTATTTGAAGCTAAACCATTTGTTTCGCATGGATTTGAAGGTAAATCTTCTACTTCCCATTGATTTGAAATTAAATCATGTGTTACGCTTGGATTTGAAGATCACTCGTTTGTTTCACCTGCATTTGAAGCTTTATCACTTATATCGCAAGTATAAGAAGCTAAATAATTTGTGTCGCATGGATTTGATGCTAAGCCTTCTACTTCGCATTGATTTGAAGCTAAATCATGTGTTTCGCTTGGATTTGAAGCTAACTCGTTTGTTTCGCATGCAGTTGCAGCTAAATCATGTATATCACAAGTATTTGAAGCTAAACCATTTGTTTCGCATGGATTTGAAGGTAAGCCTTCTACTTCGCATTGATTTGAAGCTAAATCATGTGTTTCGCTTGGATTTGAAGCTAACTCGTTTGTTTCGCATGCAGTTGCAGCTAAATCATGTATATCACAAGTATTTGAAGCTAAACCATTTGTTTCGCATGGATTTGAAGGTAAATCTTCTACTTCCCATTGATGTGAAGTTAAATCATGTGTTACGCTTGGATTTGAAGATCCCTCGTTTGTTTCACCTGCATTTGAAGCTATATCACATATATCGCAAGTATACGAAGCTAAATAATTTGTGTTGCATGGATTTGATGCTAAGTCTTCTACTTCGCATTGATTTGAAGCTAAATCATGTGTTTCGCGTGGATTTGAAGCTAACTCGCTTGTTTCGCATGCAGTTGAAGCTAAATCATGTATATCACAAGTATTTGAAGCTAAGCCATTTGTTTCGCATGGATTTGAAGATAAATCTTCTACTTCCCAATGATTTGAAATTAAATCATGTGTTACGCTTGGATTTGAAGATCACTCGTTTGTTTCACCTGCATTTGAAGCTTTATCACTTATATCGCAAGTATAAGAAGCTAAATAATTTGTGTCGCATGGATTTGATGCTAAGCCTTCTACTTCGCATTGATTTGAAGCTAAATCATGTGTTTCGCTTGGATTTGAAGCTAACTCGTTTGTTTCGCATGCAGTTGCAGCTAAATCATGTATATCACAAGTATTAGAAGCTAAACCATTTGTTTCGCATGGATTTGAAGGTAAATCTTCTACTTCGCACTGATTTGAAGCTAAATCATGTGTTTCGCTTGGATTTGAAGCTAGCTCGTTTGTTTCGCATGCAGTTGAAGCTAAATCATGTATATCACAAGTATTTGAAGCTAAACCATTTGTTTCGCATGGATTTGAAGGTTAATCTTCTACTTCGCATTGATTTGAAGTTAAATCATGTGTTACGCTTGGATTTAAAGCTCACTCGTTTGTTTCGCCTGCACTTGATGCTTTATCACTTATATCGCAAGTATACGAAGCTAAATAATTTGTGTCGCATGGATTTGATGCTAAGCCTTCTACTTCGCATTGATTTGAAGCTAAATCATGTGCTTCGCTTGGATTTGAAGCTAACTCGTTTGTTTCGCATGCAGTTGAAGCTACATCATGTATATCACAAGTATTTGAAGCTAAGCCATTTGTTTCGCATGGATTTGAAGATAAATCTTCTACTTCCCATTGATTTGAAGTTAAATCATGTGTTACGCTTGGATTTGAAGATCACTCGTTTGTTTCACCTGCATTTGAAGCTATAACACTTATATCGCAAGTATACGAAGCTAAATAATTTGTGTCGCATGGATTTGATGCTAAGCCTGCTACTTCCCATTGATTTGAAATTAAATCATGTGTTACGCTTGGATTTGAAGATCTCTCGTTTGTTTCACCTGCATTTGAAGCTTTATCACTTATATCGCAAGTATAAGAAGCTAAATAATTTGTGTCGCATGGATTTGATGCTAAGCCTTCTATTTCGCATTGATTTGAAGCAAAATCATGTGTTTCGCTTGGATTTGAAGCTAACTCGTTTGTTTCCCATGCAGTTGAAGCAAAATCATGTATATCACAAGTATTTGAAGCTAAACCATTTGTTTCGCATGGATTTGAAGGTAAATCTTATACTTCGCATTGATTTGAAGTTAAATCATGTGTTACGCTTGGATTTAAAGCTCACTCGTTTGTTTCACCTGCATTTGAAGCTTTATCAATTATATCGCAAGTATAAGAAGCTAAATAATTTGTGTTGCATGGATTTGATGCTAAGTCTTCTACTTCGCATTGATTTGAAGCTAAATCATGTGCGTCGCATGGATTTGAAGCTAACTCGTTTGTTTCGCATGCAGTTGAAGCTAAATCATGTATATCACAAGTATTTGAAGCTAAGCCATTTGTTTCGCATGGATTTGAAGGTAAATCTTCTACTTCCCATTGATTTGAAGTTAAATCATGTGTTACGCTTGGATTTGAAGACCACTCGTTTGTTTCACTTGCATTTGAAGCTATATCACTTATATCGCAAGTATACGAAGCTAAATAATTTGTGTCGCATGGATTTGATGCTAAGCCTTCTACTTCGCATTGATTTGAAGCTAAATCATGTGATTCGCTTGGATTTGAAGCTAACTCGTTTGTTTCGCATGCAGTTGAAGCTAAATCATGTATATCACAAGTATTTGAAGCTAAGCCATTTGTTTCGCATGGATTTGAAGGTAAATCTTCTACTTCCCATTGATTTGAAATTAAATCATGTGTTACGCTTGGATTTAAAGCTCACTCGTTTGTTTCGCCTGCACTTGATGCTTTATCACTTATATCGTAAGTATAAGAAGCTAAATAATTTGTGTTGTATGGATTTGATGCTAAGCCTTCTACTTCGCATTGATTTGAAGCTAAATCATGTGTCTCGCTTGGATTTGAAGCTAACTCGTTTGTTTCGCATGCAGTTGAAGCTATATCATGTATATCACAAGCATTTGAAGCTAAGCCATTTGTTTCGCATGGATTTGAAGATAAATCTTCTACTTCCCATTGATTTGAAGTTAAATCATGTGTTACGCTTGGATTTGAATATCACTCGTTTGTTTCACCTGCATTTGAAGCTATATCACTTATATCGCAAGTATACGAAGCTAAATAATTTGTGTCGCATGGATTTGATGCTAAGTCATCTACTTCGCATTGATTTGAAGCTAAATCATGTGCTTCGCTTAGATTTGAAGCTAACTCGTTTGTTTCGCATGCAGCTGAAGCTAAATCATGTATATCACAAGTATTTGAAGCTAAACCATTTGTTTCGCATGGATTTGAAGGTAAATCTTCTACTTCGCATTGATTTGAAGTTAAATCATGTGTTACGCTTGGATTTGAAGATCACTCGTTTGTTTCACCTGCAATTGAAGCTTTATCACTTATATCGCAAGTATAAGAAGCTAAATAATTTGTGTCGGATGGATTTGATGCTAAGCCTTCTACTTCGCACTGATTTGAAGCTAAATCATGTGTTTCGCTTGGATTTGAAGCTAACTCGTTTGTTTCGCATGCAGTTGCAGCTAAATCATGTATATCACAAGTATTAGAAGCTGAACCATTTGTTTCGCATGGATTTGAAGGTAAATCTTCTACTTCGCACTGATTTGAAGCGAAATCATGTGTTTCGCTTGGATTTGAAGCTAACTCGTTTGTTTCGCATGCAGTTGAAGCTAAATCATGTATATCACAAGTATTTGAAGCTAAACCATTTGTTTCGCATGGATTTGAAGGTTAATCTTCTACTTCGCATTGATTTGAAGTTAAATCATGCGTTACGCTTGGATTTGAAGATCACTCGTTTGTTTCACCTGCATTTGAAGCTTTATCACTTATATCGCAAGTATAAGAAGCTAAGTAATTTGTGTAGCATGGATTTGATGCTAAGCCTTCTACTTCGCTTTGATTTGAAGCTAAATCATGTGCTTCGCTTGGATTTGAAGCTAACTCGTTTGTTTCGCATGCAGTTGAAGCTAAATCATGTATATCACAAGTATTTGAAGCTAAGCCATTCGTTTCGCATGGATTTGAAGATAAATCTTCTACTTCCCATTGATTTGAAATTAAATCATGTGTTACGTTTGGATTTGAAGATCACTCGTTTGTTTCACCTGCATTTGAAGCTATATCACTTATATCGCAAGTATACGAAGCTAAATAATTTGTGTCGCATGGATTTGATGCTAAGCCTTCTACATCGCTTTGATTTGAAGCTAAATCATGTGTTTCGCTTGGATTTGAAGCTAACTCGTTTGTTTCGCATGCAGTTGCAGCTAAATCATGTATATCACAAGTATTTGAAGCTAAACCATTTGTTTCGCATGGATTTGAAGGTAAATCTTCTACTTCGCATTGATTTGAAGTTAAATCAAGTGTTACGCTTGGATTTGAAGATCACTCGTTTGTTTCGCCTGCATTTGAAGCTTTATCACTTATATCTCAAGTATACGAAGCTAAATAATTTGTGCGCATGGATTTGATGCTAAGCCTTCTACTTCGCATTGATTTGAAGCTAAATCATGTATTTCGCTTGGATTTGAAGATCACTCGTTTGTTTCACCTGCATTTGAAGCTATATCTCTTATATCGCAAGAATTCGAAGCTAAATAATTTGTGTCGCATGGATTTGATGCTAAGCCTTCTACATCGCATTGAGTTGAAGCTAAATCATGTGTTTCGCTTGGATTTGAAGCTAACTCGTTTGTTTCGCATGCAGTTGCAGCTAAATCATGTATATCACAAGTATTTGAAGCTAAACCATTTGTTTCGCATGGATTTGAAGGTAAATCTTCTACTTCGCATTGATTTGAAGTTAAATCAAGTGTTACGCTTGGATTTGAAGATCACTCGTTTGTTTCACCTGCATTTGAAGCTTTATCACTTATATCGCAAGTATAAGAAGCTAAATAATTTGTGTCGCATGGATTTGATGCTAAGCCTTGTACTTCGCATTGATTTGAAGCTAAATCATGTGTTTCGCTTGGATTTGAAGCTAACTCGTTTGTTTCGCATGCGGTTGAAGCTAAATCATGTATATCACAAGTATTTGAAGCTAAGCCATTTGTTTCGCATGGATTTGAAGGTAAATCTTCTACTTCGCATTGATTTGAAGTTAAATCATGTGTTATGCTTGGATTTAAAGCTCACTCGTTTGTTTCACCTGCATTTAAAGCTATATCACTTATATCGCAAGTATACGAAGCTAAATAATTTGTGTCGCATGGATTTGATGCTAAGCCTTCTACTTCGCATTGATTTGAAGCTAAATCATGTGTTTCGCTTGGATTTGAAGCTAACTCGTTTGTTTCGCATGCAGTTGCAGCTAAATCATGTATATCACAAGTATTTGAAGCTAAACCATTTGTTTCGCATGGATTTGATGCTAAGCCTTCTACTTCGCATTGATTTGAAGCTAAATCATGTATTTCGCTTGGATTTGAAGCTAACTCGATTGTTTCGCATGCAGCTGAAGCTAAATCATGTACATCACAAGTATTTGAAGCTAAACCATTTGTTTCGCATGGATTTGAAGGTAAATCTTCTACTTCCCATTGATTTGAAATTAAATCATGTGTTACGCTTGGATTTAAAGCTCACTCGTTTGTTTCGCCTGCACTTGATGCTTTATCACTTATATCGCAAGTATAAGAAGCTAAATAATTTATGTTGTATGGATTTGATGCTAAGCCTTCTACTTCGCATTGATTTGAAGCTAAATCATGTGTCTCGCTTGGATTTGAAGCTAACTCGTTTGTTTCGCATGCAGTTGAAGCTATATCATGTATATCACAAGCATTTGAAGCTAAGCCATTTGTTTCGCATGGATTTGAAGGTAAATCTTCTACTTCGCATTGATTTGAAGTTAAATCAAGTGTTACGCTTGGATTTGAAGATCACTCGTTTGTTTCACCTGCATTTAAAGCTATATCACTTATATCGCAAGTATACGAAGCTAAATAATTTGTGTCGCATGGATTTGATGCTAAGTCTTCTACTTCGCATTGATTTGAAGCTAAATCATGTGCTTCGCTTAGATTTGAAGCTAACTCGGTTGTTTCGCATGCAGTTGAAGCTATATCATGTATATCACAAGCATTTGAAGCTAAGCCATTTGTTTCGCATGGATTTGAAGATAAATCTTCTACTTTCCATTGATTTGAAGTTAAATCATGTGTTACGCTTGGATTTGAATATCACTCGTTTGTTTCACCTGCATTTGAAGCTATATCACTTATATCGCAAGTATACGAAGCTAAATAATTTGTGTCGCATGGATTTGATGCTAAGTCTTCTACTTCGCATTGATTTGAAGCTAAATCATGTGCTTCGCTTAGATTTGAAGCTAACTCGTTTGTTTCGCATGCAGTTGAAGCTAAATCATGTATATCACAAGTATTTGAAGCTAAGCCATTTGTTTCGCATGGATTTGAAGGTAAATCTTCTACTTCGCATTGATTTGAAGTTAAATCATGTGTTACGCTTGGATTTAAAGCTCACTCGTTTGTTTCGCCTGCATTTGAAGCTTTATCACTTATATCTCAAGTATACGAAGCTAAATAATTTGTGCGCATGGATTTGATGCTAAGCCTTCTACTTCGGATTGATTTGAAGCTAAATCATGTATTTCGCTTGGATTTGAAGCTAACTCGATTGTTTCGCATGCAGCTGAAGCTAAATCATGTATATCACAAGTATTTGAAGCTAAACCATTTGTTTCGCATGGATTTCAAGGTAAATCTTCTACTTCCCATTGATTTGAAATTAAATCATGTGTTACGCTTGGATTTGAAGATCACTCGTTTGTTTCACCTGCATTTGAAGCTTTATCACTTATATCGCAAGTATAAGAAGCTAAATAATTTGTGTCGCATGGATTTGATGCTAAGCCTTCTACTTCGCATTGATTTGAAGCTAAATCATGTGTTTCGCTTGGATTTGAAGCTAACTCGTTTGTTTCGCATGCAGTTGCAGCTAAATCATGTATATCACAAGTATTTGAAGCTAAACCATTTGTTTCGCATGGATTTGAAGGTAAATCTTCTACTTCGCATTGATTTGAAGTCAAATCAAGTGTTACGCTTGGATTTGAAGATCACTCGTTTGTTTCACCTGCATTTGAAGCTATATCACTTATATCGCAAGTATACGAAGCTAAATAATTTGTGTCGCATGGATTTGATGCTAAGCCTTCTACTTCGCATTGATTTGAAGTTAAATCATGTGTTACGCTTGGATTTAAAGCTCACTCGTATGTTTCGCCTGCATTTGAAGCTTTATCACTTATATCGCAAGTATACGAAGCTAAATAATTTGTGTTGCATGGATTTGATGCTAAGCCTTCTACTTCGCATTGATTTGAAGCTAAATCATGTATTTAGCTTGGATTTGAAGCTAACTCCATTGTTTCGCATGCAGCTGAAACTAAATCATGTATATCACAAGTATTTGAAGCTAAACCATTTGTTTCGCATGGATTTGAAGGTAAATCTTCTACTTCCCATTGATTTGAAATTAAATCATGTGTTACGCTTGGATTTAAAGCTCACTCGTTTGTTTCGCCTGCACTTGATGCTTTATCACTTATATCGCAAGTATAAGAAGCTAAATAATTTGTGTTGTATGGATTTGATGCTAAGCCTTCTACTTCCCATTGATTTGAAGCTAAATCATGTGTTTCGCTTGGATTTGAAGCTACCTCGTTTGTTTCGCATGCAGTTGCAGCTAAATCATGTATATCACAAGTATTAGAAGCTAAGCCATTTGTTTCGCATGGATTTGAAGGTAAATCTTCTACTTCGCATTGATTTGAAGTTAAATCAAGTGTTACGCTTGGATTTGAAGATCACTCGTTTGTTTCACCTGCATTTAAAGCTATATCACTTATATCGCAAGTATACGAAGCTAAATAATTTGTGTCGCATGGATTTGATGCTAAGTCTTCTACTTCGCATTGATTTGAAGCTAAATCATGTGCTTCGCTTAGATTTGAAGCTAACTCGGTTGTTTCGCATGCAGTTGAAGCTATATCATGTATATCACAAGCATTTGAAGCTAAGCCATTTGTTTCGCATGGATTTGAAGATAAATCTTCTACTTTCCATTGATTTGAAGTTAAATCATGTGTTACGCTTGGATTTGAATATCACTCGTTTGTTTCACCTGCATTTGAAGCTATATCACTTATATCGCAAGTATACGAAGCTAAATAATTTGTGTCGCATGGATTTGATGCTAAGTCTTCTACTTCGCATTGATTTGAAGCTAAATCATGTGCTTCGCTTAGATTTGAAGCTAACTCGTTTGTTTCGCATGCAGTTGAAGCTAAATCATGTATATCACAAGTATTTGAAGCTAAGCCATTTGTTTCGCATGGATTTGAAGGTAAATCTTCTACTTCGCATTGATTTGAAGTTAAATCATGTGTTACGCTTGGATTTAAAGCTCACTCGTTTGTTTCGCCTGCATTTGAAGCTTTATCACTTATATCTCAAGTATACGAAGCTAAATAATTTGTGCGCATGGATTTGATGCTAAGCCTTCTACTTCGGATTGATTTGAAGCTAAATCATGTATTTCGCTTGGATTTGAAGCTAACTCGATTGTTTCGCATGCAGCTGAAGCTAAATCATGTATATCACAAGTATTTGAAGCTAAACCATTTGTTTCGCATGGATTTCAAGGTAAATCTTCTACTTCCCATTGATTTGAAATTAAATCATGTGTTACGCTTGGATTTGAAGATCACTCGTTTGTTTCACCTGCATTTGAAGCTTTATCACTTATATCGCAAGTATAAGAAGCTAAATAATTTGTGTCGCATGGATTTGATGCTAAGCCTTCTACTTCGCATTGATTTGAAGCTAAATCATGTGTTTCGCTTGGATTTGAAGCTAACTCGTTTGTTTCGCATGCAGTTGCAGCTAAATCATGTATATCACAAGTATTTGAAGCTAAACCATTTGTTTCGCATGGATTTGAAGGTAAATCTTCTACTTCGCATTGATTTGAAGTCAAATCAAGTGTTACGCTTGGATTTGAAGATCACTCGTTTGTTTCACCTGCATTTGAAGCTATATCACTTATATCGCAAGTATACGAAGCTAAATAATTTGTGTCGCATGGATTTGATGCTAAGCCTTCTACTTCGCATTGATTTGAAGTTAAATCATGTGTTACGCTTGGATTTAAAGCTCACTCGTATGTTTCGCCTGCATTTGAAGCTTTATCACTTATATCGCAAGTATACGAAGCTAAATAATTTGTGTCGCATGGATTTGATGCTAAGCCTTCTACTTCGCATTGATTTGAAGCTAAATCATGTATTTAGCTTGGATTTGAAGCTAACTCCATTGTTTCGCATGCAGCTGAAGCTAAATCATGTATATCACAAGTATTTGAAGCTAAACCATTTGTTTCGCATGGATTTGAAGGTAAATCTTCTACTTCCCATTGATTTGAAATTAAATCATGTGTTACGCTTGGATTTAAAGCTCACTCGTTTGTTTCGCCTGCACTTGATGCTTTATCACTTATATCGCAAGTATAAGAAGCTAAATAATTTGTGTTGTATGGATTTGATGCTAAGCCTTCTACTTCCCATTGATTTGAAGCTAAATCATGTGTTTCGCTTGGATTTGAAGCTACCTCGTTTGTTTCGCATGCAGTTGCAGCTAAATCATGTATATCACAAGTATTAGAAGCTAAACCATTTGTTTCGCATGGATTTGAAGGTAAATCTTCTACTTCGCATTGATTTGAAGTTAAATCATGTGTTACGCTTGGATTTGAAGATCACTCGTTTGTTTCACCTGCATTTGAAGCTTTATCACTTATATCGCAATTATAAGAAGCTAAATAATTTATGTCGCATGGATTTGATGCTAAGCCTTCTACTTCGCACTGATTTGAAGCTAAATCATGTGTTTCGCTTGGATTTGAAGCTAACTCGTTTGTTTCGCATGCAGTTGCAGCTAAATCATGTATATCACAAGTATTTGAAGCTAAACCATTTGTTTCGCATGGATTTGAAGGTAAATCTTCTACTTCGCATTGATTTGAAGTTAAATCATGTGTTACGCTTGGATTTAAAGCTCACTCGTTTGTTTCGCCTGCATTTGAAGCTTTATCACTTATATCTCAAGTATACGAAGCTAAATAATTTGTGCGCATGGATTTGATGCTAAGCCTTCTACTTCGCATTGATTTGAAGCTAAATCATGTATTTCGCTTGGATTTGAAGATAACTCGATTGTTTCGCATGCAGCTGAAGCTAAATCATGTATATCACAAGTATTTGAAGCTAAACCATTTGTTTCGCATGGATTTGAAGGTAAATCTTCTACTTCCCATTGATTTGAAATTAAATCATGTGTTACGCTTGGATTTGAAGATCACTCGTTTGTTTCACCTGCATTTGAAGCTTTATCACTTATATCGCAAGTATAAGAAGCTAAATAATTAGTGTCGCATGGATTTGATGCTAAGCCTTCTACTTCGCATTGATTTGAAGCTAAATCATGTGTTTCGCTTGGATTTGAAGCTAACTCGTTTGTTTCGCATGCAGTTGCAGCTAAATCATGTATATCACAAGTATTTGAAGCTAAACCATTTGTTTCGCATGGATTTGAAGGTAAGCCTTCTACTTCGCATTGATTTGAAGCTAAATCATGTGTTTCGCTTGGATTTGAAGCTAACTCGTTTGTTTCGCATGCAGTTGCAGCTAAATCATGTATATCACAAGTATTTGAAGCTAAACCATTTGTTTCGCATGGATTTGAAGGTAAATCTTCTACTTCCCATTGATGTGAAGTTAAATCATGTGTTACGCTTGGATTTAAAGCTCACTCGTTTGTTTCGCCTGCATTTGAAGCTTTATCACTTATATCTCAAGTATACGAAGCTAAATAATTTGTGCGCATGGATTTGATGCTAAGCCTTCTACTTCGCATTGATTTGAAGCTAAATCATGTATTTCGCTTGGATTTGAAGCTAACTCGATTGTTTCGCATGCAGCTGAAGCTAAATCATGTATATCACAAGTATTTGAAGCTAAACCATTTGTTTCGCATGGATTTGAAGGTAAATCTTCTACTTCCCATTGATTTGAAATTAAATCATGTGTTACGCTTGGATTTGAAGATCACTCGTTTGTTTCACCTGCATTTGAAGCTTTATCACTTATATCGCAATTATAAGAAGCTAAATAATTTATGTCGCATGGATTTGATGCTAAGCCTTCTACTTCGCATTGATTTGAAGCTAAATCATGTGTTTCGCTTGGATTTGAAGCTAACTCGTTTGTTTCGCATGCAGTTGCAGCTAAATCATGTATATCACAAGTATTTGAAGCTAAACCATTTGTTTCGCATGGATTTGAAGGTAAATCTTCTACTTCGCATTGATTTGAAGTTAAATCATGTGTTACGCTTGGATTTAAAGCTCACTCGTTTGTTTCGCCTGCATTTGAAGCTTTATCACTTATATCTCAAGTATACGAAGCTAAATAATTTGTGCGCATGGATTTGATGCTAAGCCTTCTACTTCGCATTGATTTGAAGCTAAATCATGTATTTCGCTTGGATTTGAAGATAACTCGATTGTTTCGCATGCAGCTGAAGCTAAATCATGTATATCACAAGTATTTGAAGCTAAACCATTTGTTTCGCATGGATTTGAAGGTAAATCTTCTACTTCCCATTGATTTGAAATTAAATCATGTGTTACGCTTGGATTTGAAGATCACTCGTTTGTTTTACCTGCATTTGAAGCTTTATCACTTATATCGCAAGTATAAGAAGCTAAATAATTTGTGTCGCATGGATTTGATGCTAAGCCTTCTACTTCGCATTGATTTGAAGCTAAATCATGTGTTTCGCTTGGATTTGAAGCTAACTCGTTTGTTTCGCATGCAGTTGCAGCTAAATCATGTATATCACAAGTATTTGAAGCTAAACCATTTGTTTCGCATGGATTTGAAGGTAAGCCTTCTACTTCGCATTGATTTGAAGCTAAATCATGTGTTTCGCTTGGATTTGAAGCTAACTCGTTTGTTTCGCATGCAGTTGCAGCTAAATCATGTATATCACAAGTATTTGAAGCTAAACCATTTGTTTCGCATGGATTTGAAGGTAAATCTTCTACTTCCCATTGATGTGAAGTTAAATCATGTGTTACGCTTGGATTTAAAGCTCACTCGTTTGTTTCGCCTGCATTTGAAGCTTTATCACTTATATCTCAAGTATACGAAGCTAAATAATTTGTGCGCATGGATTTGATGCTAAGCCTTCTACTTCGCATTGATTTGAAGCTAAATCATGTATTTCGCTTGGATTTGAAGATAACTCGATTGTTTCGCATGCAGCTGAAGCTAAATCATGTATATCACAAGTATTTGAAGCTAAACCATTTGTTTCGCATGGATTTGAAGGTAAATCTTCTACTTCCCATTGATTTGAAATTAAATCATGTGTTACGCTTGGATTTGAAGATCACTCGTTTGTTTCACCTGCATTTGAAGCTTTATCACTTATATCGCAAGTATAAGAAGCTAAATAATTTGTGTCGCATGGATTTGATGCTAAGCCTTCTACTTCGCATTGATTTGAAGCTAAATCATGTGTTTCGCTTGGATTTGAAGCTAACTCGTTTCTTTCGCAGGCAGTTGCAGCTAAATCATGTATATCACAAGTATTTGAAGCCAAACCATTTGTTTCGCATGGATTTGAAGGTAAGCCTTCTACTTCGCATTGATTTGGAGCTAAATCATGTGTTTCGCTTGGATTTGAAGCTAACTCGTTTGTTTCGCATGCAGTTGCAGCTAAATCATGTATATCACAAGTATTTGAAGCTAAACCATTTGTTTCGCATGGATTTGAAGGTAAATCTTCTACTTCCCATTGATGTGAAGTTAAATCATGTGTTACGCTTGGATTTGAAGATCCCTCGTTTGTTTCACCTGCATTTGAAGCTATATCACATATATCGCAAGTATACGAAGCTAAATAATTTGTGTTGCATGGATTTGATGCTAAGTCTTCTACTTCGCATTGATTTGAAGCTAAATCATGTGTTTCGCGTGGATTTGAAGCTAACTCGCTTGTTTCGCATGCAGTTGAAGCTAAATCATGTATATCACAAGTATTTGAAGCTAAGCCATTTGTTTCGCATGGATTTGAAGATAAATCTTCTACTTCCCATTGATTTGAAGTTAAATCATGTGTTACGCTTGGATTTGAAGATCACTCGTTTGTTTCACCTGCATTTGAAGCTTTATCACTTATATCGCAAGTATAAGAGGCTAAATTATTTGTGTCGCATGGATTTCATGCTAAGCCTTCTACTTCGCATTGATTTGAAGCTAAATCATGTGTTTAGCTTGGATTTGAAGCTAACTCGTTTGTTTCGCATGCAGTTGCAGCTAAATCATGTATATCACAAGTATTAGAAGCTAAACCATTTGTTTCGCATGGATTTGAAGGTAAATCTTCTACTTCGCATTGATTTGAAGTTAAATCATGTGTTACGCTTAGATTTGAAGCTAACTCGTTTGTTTCGCATGCAGTTGAAGCTAAATCACGTATATCACAAGTATTTGAAGCTAAACCATTTGTTTCGCATGGATTTGAAGGTAAATCTTCTACTTCCCATTGATTTGAAATTAAATCATGTGTTACGCTTGGATTTGAAGATCACTCGTTTGTTTCACCTGCATTTGAAGCTATATCACTTATATCGCAAGTATACGAAGCTAAATAATTTGTGTCGCATGGATTTGATGCTAAGCCTTCTACTTCGCATTGATTTGAAGCTAAATCATGTGCTTCGCTTGGATTTGAAGCTAACTCGTTTGTTTCGCATGCAGTTGAAGCTAAATCATGTATATCACAAGTATTTGAAGCTAAGCCATTTGTTTCGCATGGATTTGAAGGTAAATCTTCTACTTCCCATTGATTTGAAGTTAAATCATGTGTTACGCTTGGATTTGAAGATCACTCGTTTGTTTCACCTGCATTTGAAGCTTTATCACTTATATCGCAAGTATAAGAGGCTAAATTATTTGTGTCGCATGGATTTCATGCTAAGCCTTCTACTTCGCATTGATTTGAAGCTAAATCATGTGTTTAGCTTGGATTTGAAGCTAACTCGTTTGTTTCGCATGCAGTTGCAGCTAAATCATGTATATCACAAGTATTAGAAGCTAAACCATTTGTTTCGCATGGATTTGAAGGTAAATCTTCTACTTCGCATTGATTTGAAGCTAAATCATGTGTCTCGCTTGGATTTGAAGCTAACTCGCTTGTTTCGCATGCAGTTGAAGCTAAATCATGTATATCACAAGTATTTGAAGCTAAACCATTTGTTTCGCATGGATTTGAAGGTAAATCTTCTACTTCGTATTGATTTGAAGTTAAATCAAGTGTTACGCTTGGATTTGAAGATCACTCGTTTGTTTCACCTGCATTTGAAGCTATATCACTTATATCGCAAGTATACGAAGCTAAATAATTTGTGTCGCATGGATTTGATGCTAAGCCTTCTACTTCGCATTGATTTGAAGCTAAATCATGTGCTTCGCTTGGATTTGAAGCTAACTCGTTTGTTTCGCATGCAGTTGAAGCTAAATCATGTATATCACAAGTATTTGAAGCTAAGCCATTTGTTTCGCATGGATTTGAAGGTAAATCTTCTACTTCCCATTGATTTGAAGTTAAATCATGTGTTACGCTTAGATTTGAAGATCACTCGCTTGATTCACCTGCATTTGAAGCTATATCACTTATATCGCAAGTATATGAAGCTAAATAATTTGTGTCGCATGGATTTGATGCTAAGCCTTCTACTTCGCATTGATTTGAAGCTAAATCATGTGTTTCGCTTGGATTTGAAGCTAACTTGTTTGCTTCGCATGCAGTTGAAGCTAAATCATGTATATCACAAGTATTTGAAGCTAAGCCATTTGTTTCGTATGGATTTGAAGATAAATCTTCTACTTCCCATTGATTTGAAGATAAATCATGTGTTACGCTTGGATTTGAAGATCACTCGTTTGTTTCACCTGCATTTGAAGCTATATCACTTATATCGCAAGTATACGAAGCTAAATAATTTGTGTCGCATGGATTTGATGGTAAGCCTTCTACTTCGCATTGATTTGAAGCTAAATCATGTGTTTCGCTTGGATTTGAAGCTAACTCGCTTGTTTCGCATGCAGTTGAAGCTAAATCATGTATATCACAAGTATTTGAAGCTAAGCCATTTGTTTCGCATGGATTTGAAGATAAATCTTCTACTTCCCATTGATTTGAAGTTAAATCATGTGTTACGCTTGGATTTGAAGATCACTCGTTTGTGTCACCTGCATTTGAAGCTTTATCACTTATATCGCAAGTATAAGAAGCTAAATAATTTGTGTCGCATGGATTTCATGCTAAGCCTTCTACTTCGCATTGATTTGAAGCTAAATCATGTGTTTAGCTTGGATTTGAAGCTAACTCGTTTGTTTCGCATGCAGTTGAAGCTAAATCATGTATATCACAAGTATTTGAAGCTAAGCCATTTGTTTCGCATGGATTTGAAGATAAATCTTCTACTTCCCATTGATTTGAAAATTAAATCATGTGTTACGCTTGGATTTGAAGATCACTCGTTTGTTTCACCTGCATTTGAAGCTTTATCACTTATATCGCAAGTATAAGAAGCTAAATAATTTGTGTCGCATGGATTTGATGCTAAGCCTTCTATTTCGCATTGATTTGAAGCTAAATCATGTGTTTCGCTTGGATTTGAAGCTAACTTGTTTGATTCCCATGCAGTTGAAGCAAAATCATGTATATCACAAGTATTTGAAGCTAAACCATTTGTTTCGCATGGATTTGAAGGTAAATCTTCTACTTCGCATTGATTTGAAGTTAAATCAAGTGTTACGCTTGGATTTGAAGCTAACTCGTTTGTTTCGCATGCAGCTGAAGCTAAATCATGTATATCACAAGTATTTGAAGCTAAACCATTTGTTTCGCATGGATTTGAAGGTAAATCTTCTACTTCGTATTGATTTGAATTTAAATCATGTGTTTCGCTTGGATTTGAAGCTAACTCGTTTGTTTCGCATGCAGCTGAATCTAAATCATGTATATCACAAGTATTTGAAGCTAAACCATTTGTTTCGCATGGATTTGAAGGTAAATCTTCTACTTCGCATTGATTTGAAGTTAAATCATGTGTTACGCTTGGATTTAAAGCTCACTCGTTTGTTTCACCTGCATTTGAAGCTTTATCACTTATATCGCAAGTATAAGAAGCTAAATAATTTGTGTTGCATGGATTTGATGCTAAGTCTTCTACTTCGCATTGATTTGAAGCTAAATCATGTGCTTCGCATGGATTTGAAGCTAACTCGTTTGTTTCGCATGCAGTTGAAGCTAAATCATGTATATCACAAGTATTTGAAGCTAAGCCATTTGTTTCGCATGGATTTGAAGGTAAATCTTCTACTTCCCATTGATTTGAAGTTAAATCATGTGTTACGCTTGGATTTGAAGACCACTCGTTTGTTTCACTTGCATTTGAAGCTATATCACTTATATCGCAAGTATACGAAGCTAAATAATTTGTGTCGCATGGATTTGATGCTAAGCCTTCTACTTCGCATTGATTTGAAGCTAAATCATGTGCTTCGCTTGGATTTGAAGCTAACTTGTTTGTTTCGCATGCAGTTGAAGCTAAATCATGTATATCACAAGTATTTGAAGCTAAGCCATTTGTTTCGCTTGGATTTGAATGTAAATCTTCTACTTCCCATTGATTTGAAGTTAAATCATGTGTTACGCTTGGTTTTGAAGATCACTCGTTTGTTTCACCTGCATTTGAAGCTATATCACTTGTATCGCAAGTATACGAAGCTAAATAATTTGTGTCGCATGGATTTGATGGTAAGCCTTCTACTTCGCATTGATTTGAAGCTAAATCATGTGCTTCGCTTAGATTTGAAGCTAACTCGTTTGTTTCGCATGCAGTTGAAGCTAAATCATGTATATCACAAGTATTTGAAGCTAAGCCATTTGTTTCGCATGGATTTGAAGGTAAATCTTCTACTTCGCATTGATTTGAAGTTAAATCATGTGTTACGCTTGGATTTAAAGCTCACTCGTTTGTTTCACCTGCATTTGAAGCTTTATCACTTATATCGCAAGTATAAGAAGCTAAATAATTTGTGTTGCATGGATTTGATGCTAAGTCTTCTACTTCGCATTGATTCGAAGCTAAATCATGTGCTTCGCTTGGATTTGAAGCTAACTCGATTGTTTCGCATGCAGTTGAAGCTAAATCATGTATATCACAAGTATTTGAAGCTAAACCATTTGTTTCGCATGGATTTGAAGGTAAATTTTCTACTTCGCATTGGTTTGAAGTTAAATCAAGTGTTACGCTTGGATTTGAAGATCACTCGTTTGTTTCACCTGCATTTGAAGCTATATCACTTATATCGCAAGTATACGAAGCTAAATAATTTGTGTCGCATGGATTTGATGCTAAGCCTTCTATTTCGCATTGATTTGAAGCTAAATCATGTGTTTCGCTTGGATTTGAAGCTAACTCGTTTGTTTCCCATGCAGTTAAAGCAAAATCATGTATATCACAAGTATTTGAAGCTAAACCATTTGTTTCGCATGGATTTGAAGGTAAATCTTCTACTTCCCATTGATTTGAAGTTAAATCATGTGTTACGCTTGGATTTGAAGATCACTCGTTTGTTTCACCTGCATTTGAAGCTATATCGCTTATATCGCAAGTATACGAAGCTAAATAATTTGTGTTGCATGGATTTGATGCTACGACTTCTACTTCGCATTGATTTGAAGCTAAATCATGTGCTTCGCTTGGATTTGAAGCTAACTCGTTTGTTTCGCATGCAGTTGAAGCTAAATCATGTATATCACAAGTATTTGAAGCTAAGCCATTTGTTTCGCATGGATTTGAAGATAAATCTTCTACTTCCCATTGATTTGAAGTTAAATCATGTGTTACGCTTGGATTTGAAGATCACTCGTTTGTTTCACCTGCATTTGAAGCTATATCACTTATATCGCAAGTATACGAAGCTAAATAATTTGTGTTGCATGGATTTGATGCTACGACTTCTACTTCGCATTGATTTGAAGCTAAATCATGTGCTTCGCTTGGATTTGAAGCTAACTCGTTTGTTTCGCATGCAGTTGAAGCTAAATCATGTATATCACAAGTATTTGAAGCTAAGCCATTTGTTTCGCATGGATTTGAAGGTAAATCTTCTACTTCGCATTGATTTGAAGTTAAATCATGTGTTACGCTTGGATTTAAAGCTCACTCGTTTGTTTCACCTGCATTTGAAGCTTTATCACTTATATCGCAAGTATAAGAAGCTAAATAATTTGTGTTGCATGGATTTGATGCTAAGTCTTCTACTTCGCTTTGATTTGAAGCTAAATCATGTGCTTCGCTTAGATTTGAAGCTAACTCGTTTGTTTCGCATGCAGTTGAAGCTAAATCATGTATATCACAAGTATTTGAAGCTAAGCCATTTGTTTCGCATGGATTTGAAGGTAAATCTTCTACTTCGCATTGATTTGAAGTTAAATCATGTGTTACGCTTGGATTTAAAGCTCACTCGTTTGTTTCACCTGCATTTGAAGCTTTATCACTTATATCGCAAGTATAAGAAGCTAAATAATTTGTGTTGCATGGATTTGATGCTAAGTCTTCTACTTCGCATTGATTCGAAGCTAAATCATGTGCTTCGCTTGGATTTGAAGCTAACTCGTTTGTTTCGCATGCAGTTGAAGCTAAATCATGTATATCACAAGTATTTGAAGCTAAACCATTTGTTTCGCATGGATTTGAAGGTAAATTTTCTACTTCGCATTGGTTTGAAGTTAAATCAAGTGTTACGCTTGGATTTGAAGATCACTCGTTTGTTTCACCTGCATTTGAAGCTATATCACTTATATCGCAAGTATACGAAGCTAAATAATTTGTGTCGCATGGATTTGATGCTAAGCCTTCTACTTCGCATTGATTTGAAGCTAAATCATGTGCTTCGCTTGGATTTGAAGCTAACTCGTTTGTTTCGCATGCAGTTGAAGCTAAATCATGTATATCACAAGTATTTGAAGCTAAGCCATTTGTTTCGCATGGATTTGAAGATAAATCTTCTACTTCCCATTGATTTGAAGTTAAATCATGTGTTACGCTTGGATTTGAAGATCACTCGTTTGTTTCACCTGCATTTGAAGCTATAACACTTATATCGCAAGTATACGAAGCTAAATAATTAGTGTCGCATGGATTTGATGCTAAGCCTTCTACTTCCCATTGATTTGAAATTAAATCATGTGTTACGCTTGGATTTGAAGATCACTCGTTTGTTTCACCTGCATTTGAAGCTTTATCACTTATATCGCAAGTATAAGAAGCTAAATAATTTGTGTCGCATGGATTTGATGCTAAGCCTTCTATTTCGCATTGATTTGAAGCTAAATCATGTGTTTCGCTTGGATTTGAAGCTAACTCGTTTGTTTCCCATGCAGTTAAAGCAAAATCATGTATATCACAAGTATTTGAAGCTAAACCATTTGTTTCGCATGGATTTGAAGGTAAATCTTCTACTTCGCATTGATTTGAAGTTAAATCAAGTGTTACGCTTGGATTTGAAGATCACTCGTTTGTTTCACCTGCATTTGAAGCTTTATCACTTATATCGCAAGTATAAGAAGCTAAATAATTTGTGTCGCATGGATTTGATGCTAAGCCTTCTACTTCGCATTGATTTGAAGCTAAATCATGTGTTTCGCTTGGATTTGAAGCTAACTCGTTTGTTTCGCATGCAGTTGCAGCTAGATCATGTATATCACAAGTATTAGAAGCTAAACCAATTGTTTCGCATGTATTTGAAGGTAAATCTTCTACTTCGCATTGATTTGAAGTTAAATCAAGTGTTACGCTTGGATTTAAAGCTCACTCGTTTGTTTCGCCTGTATTTGAAGCTTTATCACTTATATCGCAAGTATAAGAAGCTAAATAATTTGTGTTGCATGGATTTGATGCTACGACTTCTACTTCGCATTGATTTAAAGCTAAATCATGTGTTTCGCTTGGATTTGAAGCTAACTCGTTTGTTTCGCATGCAGCTGAAGCTAAATCATGTATATCACAATTATTTGAAGCTAAACGATTTGTTTCGCATGGATTTGAAGGTAAATCTTCTACTTCGCACTGATTTGAAGCTAAATCATGTGTTTCGCTTGGATTTGAAGCTAACTCGTTCGTTTCGCATGCAGTTGAAGCTAAATCATGTATATCACAAGTATTTGAAGCTAAACCATTTGTTTCGCATGGATTTGAAAGTTAATCTTCTACTTCGCATTGATTTGAAGTTAAATCATGTGTTACGCTTGGATTTAAAGCTCACTCGTTTGTTTCGCCTGCACTTGATGCTTTATCACTTATATGGCAAGTATAAGAAGCTAAATAATTTGTGTCGCACGGATTTGATGCTAAGCCTTCTACTTCGCATTGATTTGAAGCTAAATCATGTGTTTCGCTTGGATTTGAAGCTAACTCGTTTGTTTCGCATGCAGTTGCAGCTAAATCATGTATATCACAAGTATTTGAAGCTAAACCATTTGTTTCGCATGGATTTGAAGGTAAATCTTCTACTTCGCATTGATTTGAAGTTAAATCATGTGTTACGCTTGGATTTAAAGCTCACTCGTTTGTTTCACCTGCATTTGAAGCTATATCACTTATATCGCAAGTATAAGAAGCTAAATAATTTGTGTTGCATGGATTTGATGCTAAGTCTTCTACTTCGCATTGATTTGAAGCTAAATCATGTGCTTCGCTTGGATTTGAAGCTAACTCGTTTGTTTCGCATGCAGTTGAAGCTAAATCATGTATATCACAAGTATTTGAAGCTAAGCCATTTGTTTCGCATGGATTTGAAGATAAATCTTCTACTTCCCATTGATTTGAAGTTAAATCATGTGTTACGCTTGGATTTGAAGATCACTCGTTTGTTTCACCTGCATTTGAAGCTATATCACTTATATCGCAAGTATACGAAGCTAAATAATTTATGTCGCATGGATTTGATGCTAAGCCTTCTACTTCGCATTGATTTGAAGCTAAATCATGTGTTTCGCTTGGATTTGAAGCTAACTCGTTTGTTTCGCATGCAGTTGCAGCTAAATCATGTATATCACAAGTATTTGAAGCTAAACCATTTGTTTCGCATGGATTTGAAGGTAAGCCTTCTACTTCGCATTGATTTGAAGCTAAATCATGTGTTTCGCTTGGATTTGAAGCTAACTCGTTTGTTTCGCATGCAGTTGCAGCTAAATCATGTATATCACAAGTATTTGAAGCTAAACCATTTGTTTCGCATGGATTTGAAGGTAAATCTTCTACTTCCCATTGATGTGAAGTTAAATCATGTGTTACGCTTGGATTTAAAGCTCACTCGTTTGTTTCGCCTGCATTTGAAGCTTTATCACTTATATCTCAAGTATACGAAGCTAAATAATTTGTGCGCATGGATTTGATGCTAAGCCTTCTACTTCGCATTGATTTGAAGCTAAATCATGTATTTCGCTTGGATTTGAAGCTAACTCGATTGTTTCGCATGCAGCTGAAGCTAAATCATGTATATCACAAGTATTTGAAGCTAAACCATTTGTTTCGCATGGATTTGAAGGTAAATCTTCTACTTCCCATTGATTTGAAATTAAATCATGTGTTACGCTTGGATTTGAAGATCACTCGTTTGTTTCACCTGCATTTGAAGCTTTATCACTTATATCGCAATTATAAGAAGCTAAATAATTTATGTCGCATGGATTTGATGCTAAGCCTTCTACTTCGCATTGATTTGAAGCTAAATCATGTGTTTCGCTTGGATTTGAAGCTAACTCGTTTGTTTCGCATGCAGTTGCAGCTAAATCATGTATATCACAAGTATTTGAAGCTAAACCATTTGTTTCGCATGGATTTGAAGGTAAATCTTCTACTTCGCATTGATTTGAAGTTAAATCATGTGTTACGCTTGGATTTAAAGCTCACTCGTTTGTTTCGCCTGCATTTGAAGCTTTATCACTTATATCTCAAGTATACGAAGCTAAATAATTTGTGCGCATGGATTTGATGCTAAGCCTTCTACTTCGCATTGATTTGAAGCTAAATCATGTATTTCGCTTGGATTTGAAGATAACTCGATTGTTTCGCATGCAGCTGAAGCTAAATCATGTATATCACAAGTATTTGAAGCTAAACCATTTGTTTCGCATGGATTTGAAGGTAAATCTTCTACTTCCCATTGATTTGAAATTAAATCATGTGTTACGCTTGGATTTGAAGATCACTCGTTTGTTTTACCTGCATTTGAAGCTTTATCACTTATATCGCAAGTATAAGAAGCTAAATAATTTGTGTCGCATGGATTTGATGCTAAGCCTTCTACTTCGCATTGATTTGAAGCTAAATCATGTGTTTCGCTTGGATTTGAAGCTAACTCGTTTGTTTCGCATGCAGTTGCAGCTAAATCATGTATATCACAAGTATTTGAAGCTAAACCATTTGTTTCGCATGGATTTGAAGGTAAGCCTTCTACTTCGCATTGATTTGAAGCTAAATCATGTGTTTCGCTTGGATTTGAAGCTAACTCGTTTGTTTCGCATGCAGTTGCAGCTAAATCATGTATATCACAAGTATTTGAAGCTAAACCATTTGTTTCGCATGGATTTGAAGGTAAATCTTCTACTTCCCATTGATGTGAAGTTAAATCATGTGTTACGCTTGGATTTAAAGCTCACTCGTTTGTTTCGCCTGCATTTGAAGCTTTATCACTTATATCTCAAGTATACGAAGCTAAATAATTTGTGCGCATGGATTTGATGCTAAGCCTTCTACTTCGCATTGATTTGAAGCTAAATCATGTATTTCGCTTGGATTTGAAGATAACTCGATTGTTTCGCATGCAGCTGAAGCTAAATCATGTATATCACAAGTATTTGAAGCTAAACCATTTGTTTCGCATGGATTTGAAGGTAAATCTTCTACTTCCCATTGATTTGAAATTAAATCATGTGTTACGCTTGGATTTGAAGATCACTCGTTTGTTTCACCTGCATTTGAAGCTTTATCACTTATATCGCAAGTATAAGAAGCTAAATAATTTGTGTCGCATGGATTTGATGCTAAGCCTTCTACTTCGCATTGATTTGAAGCTAAATCATGTGTTTCGCTTGGATTTGAAGCTAACTCGTTTCTTTCGCAGGCAGTTGCAGCTAAATCATGTATATCACAAGTATTTGAAGCCAAACCATTTGTTTCGCATGGATTTGAAGGTAAGCCTTCTACTTCGCATTGATTTGGAGCTAAATCATGTGTTTCGCTTGGATTTGAAGCTAACTCGTTTGTTTCGCATGCAGTTGCAGCTAAATCATGTATATCACAAGTATTTGAAGCTAAACCATTTGTTTCGCATGGATTTGAAGGTAAATCTTCTACTTCCCATTGATGTGAAGTTAAATCATGTGTTACGCTTGGATTTGAAGATCCCTCGTTTGTTTCACCTGCATTTGAAGCTATATCACATATATCGCAAGTATACGAAGCTAAATAATTTGTGTTGCATGGATTTGATGCTAAGTCTTCTACTTCGCATTGATTTGAAGCTAAATCATGTGTTTCGCGTGGATTTGAAGCTAACTCGCTTGTTTCGCATGCAGTTGAAGCTAAATCATGTATATCACAAGTATTTGAAGCTAAGCCATTTGTTTCGCATGGATTTGAAGATAAATCTTCTACTTCCCATTGATTTGAAGTTAAATCATGTGTTACGCTTGGATTTGAAGATCACTCGTTTGTTTCACCTGCATTTGAAGCTTTATCACTTATATCGCAAGTATAAGAGGCTAAATTATTTGTGTCGCATGGATTTCATGCTAAGCCTTCTACTTCGCATTGATTTGAAGCTAAATCATGTGTTTAGCTTGGATTTGAAGCTAACTCGTTTGTTTCGCATGCAGTTGCAGCTAAATCATGTATATCACAAGTATTAGAAGCTAAACCATTTGTTTCGCATGGATTTGAAGGTAAATCTTCTACTTCGCATTGATTTGAAGTTAAATCATGTGTTACGCTTAGATTTGAAGCTAACTCGTTTGTTTCGCATGCAGTTGAAGCTAAATCACGTATATCACAAGTATTTGAAGCTAAATCATTTGTTTCGCATGGATTTGAAGGTAAATCTTCTACTTCCCATTGATTTGAAATTAAATCATGTGTTACGCTTGGATTTGAAGATCACTCGTTTGTTTCACCTGCATTTGAAGCTATATCACTTATATCGCAAGTATACGAAGCTAAATAATTTGTGTCGCATGGATTTGATGCTAAGCCTTCTACTTCGCATTGATTTGAAGCTAAATCATGTGCTTCGCTTGGATTTGAAGCTAACTCGTTTGTTTCGCATGCAGTTGAAGCTAAATCATGTATATCACAAGTATTTGAAGCTAAGCCATTTGTTTCGCATGGATTTGAAGGTAAATCTTCTACTTCCCATTGATTTGAAGTTAAATCATGTGTTACGCTTGGATTTGAAGATCACTCGTTTGTTTCACCTGCATTTGAAGCTTTATCACTTATATCGCAAGTATAAGAGGCTAAATTATTTGTGTCGCATGGATTTCATGCTAAGCCTTCTACTTCGCATTGATTTGAAGCTAAATCATGTGTTTAGCTTGGATTTGAAGCTAACTCGTTTGTTTCGCATGCAGTTGCAGCTAAATCATGTATATCACAAGTATTAGAAGCTAAACCATTTGTTTCGCATGGATTTGAAGGTAAATCTTCTACTTCGCATTGATTTGAAGCTAAATCATGTGTCTCGCTTGGATTTGAAGCTAACTCGCTTGTTTCGCATGCAGTTGAAGCTAAATCATGTATATCACAAGTATTTGAAGCTAAACCATTTGTTTCGCATGGATTTGAAGGTAAATCTTCTACTTCGTATTGATTTGAAGTTAAATCAAGTGTTACGCTTGGATTTGAAGATCACTCGTTTGTTTCACCTGCATTTGAAGCTATATCACTTATATCGCAAGTATACGAAGCTAAATAATTTGTGTCGCATGGATTTGATGCTAAGCCTTCTACTTCGCATTGATTTGAAGCTAAATCATGTGCTCCGCTTGGATTTGAAGCTAACTCGTTTGTTTCGCATGCAGTTGAAGCTAAATCATGTATATCACAAGTATTTGAAGCTAAGCCATTTGTTTCGCATGGATTTGAAGGTAAATCTTCTACTTCCCATTGATTTGAAGTTAAATCATGTGTTACGCTTAGATTTGAAGATCACTCGCTTGATTCACCTGCATTTGAAGCTATATCACTTATATCGCAAGTATATGAAGCTAAATAATTTGTGTCGCATGGATTTGATGCTAAGCCTTCTACTTCGCATTGATTTGAAGCTAAATCATGTGTTTCGCTTGGATTTGAAGCTAACTTGTTTGCTTCGCATGCAGTTGAAGCTAAATCATGTATATCACAAGTATTTGAAGCTAAGCCATTTGTTTCGTATGGATTTGAAGATAAATCTTCTACTTCCCATTGATTTGAAGATAAATCATGTGTTACGCTTGGATTTGAAGATCACTCGTTTGTTTCACCTGCATTTGAAGCTATATCACTTATATCGCAAGTATACGAAGCTAAATAATTTGTGTCGCATGGATTTGATGGTAAGCCTTCTACTTCGCATTGATTTGAAGCTAAATCATGTGTTTCGCTTGGATTTGAAGCTAACTCGCTTGTTTCGCATGCAGTTGAAGCTAAATCATGTATATCACAAGTATTTGAAGCTAAGCCATTTGTTTCGCATGGATTTGAAGATAAATCTTCTACTTCCCATTGATTTGAAGTTAAATCATGTGTTACGCTTGGATTTGAAGATCACTCGTTTGTGTCACCTGCATTTGAAGCTTTATCACTTATATCGCAAGTATAAGAAGCTAAATAATTTGTGTCGCATGGATTTCATGCTAAGCCTTCTACTTCGCATTGATTTGAAGCTAAATCATGTGTTTAGCTTGGATTTGAAGCTAACTCGTTTGTTTCGCATGCAGTTGAAGCTAAATCATGTATATCACAAGTATTTGAAGCTAAGCCATTTGTTTCGCATGGATTTGAAGATAAATCTTCTACTTCCCATTGATTTGAAAATTAAATCATGTGTTACGCTTGGATTTGAAGATCACTCGTTTGTTTCACCTGCATTTGAAGCTTTATCACTTATATCGCAAGTATAAGAAGCTAAATAATTTGTGTCGCATGGATTTGATGCTAAGCCTTCTATTTCGCATTGATTTGAAGCTAAATCATGTGTTTCGCTTGGATTTGAAGCTAACTTGTTTGATTCCCATGCAGTTGAAGCAAAATCATGTATATCACAAGTATTTGAAGCTAAACCATTTGTTTCGCATGGATTTGAAGGTAAATCTTCTACTTCGCATTGATTTGAAGTTAAATCAAGTGTTACGCTTGGATTTGAAGCTAACTCGTTTGTTTCGCATGCAGCTGAAGCTAAATCATGTATATCACAAGTATTTGAAGCTAAACCATTTGTTTCGCATGGATTTGAAGGTAAATCTTCTACTTCGTATTGATTTGAATTTAAATCATGTGTTTCGCTTGGATTTGAAGCTAACTCGTTTGTTTCGCATGCAGCTGAATCTAAATCATGTATATCACAAGTATTTGAAGCTAAACCATTTGTTTCGCATGGATTTGAAGGTAAATCTTCTACTTCGCATTGATTTGAAGTTAAATCATGTGTTACGCTTGGATTTAAAGCTCACTCGTTTGTTTCACCTGCATTTGAAGCTTTATCACTTATATCGCAAGTATAAGAAGCTAAATAATTTGTGTTGCATGGATTTGATGCTAAGTCTTCTACTTCGCATTGATTTGAAGCTAAATCATGTGCTTCGCATGGATTTGAAGCTAACTCGTTTGTTTCGCATGCAGTTGAAGCTAAATCATGTATATCACAAGTATTTGAAGCTAAGCCATTTGTTTCGCATGGATTTGAAGGTAAATCTTCTACTTCCCATTGATTTGAAGTTAAATCATGTGTTACGCTTGGATTTGAAGACCACTCGTTTGTTTCACTTGCATTTGAAGCTATATCACTTATATCGCAAGTATACGAAGCTAAATAATTTGTGTCGCATGGATTTGATGCTAAGCCTTCTACTTCGCATTGATTTGAAGCTAAATCATGTGCTTCGCTTGGATTTGAAGCTAACTTGTTTGTTTCGCATGCAGTTGAAGCTAAATCATGTATATCACAAGTATTTGAAGCTAAGCCATTTGTTTCGCATGGATTTGAAGGTAAATCTTCTACTTCCCATTGATTTGAAGTTAAATCATGTGTTACGCTTGGTTTTGAAGATCACTCGTTTGTTTCACCTGCATTTGAAGCTATATCACTTGTATCGCAAGTATACGAAGCTAAATAATTTGTGTCGCATGGATTTGATGGTAAGCCTTCTACTTCGCATTGATTTGAAGCTAAATCATGTGCTTCGCTTAGATTTGAAGCTAACTCGTTTGTTTCGCATGCAGTTGAAGCTAAATCATGTATATCACAAGTATTTGAAGCTAAGCCATTTGTTTCGCATGGATTTGAAGGTAAATCTTCTACTTCGCATTGATTTGAAGTTAAATCATGTGTTACGCTTGGATTTAAAGCTCACTCGTTTGTTTCACCTGCATTTGAAGCTTTATCACTTATATCGCAAGTATAAGAAGCTAAATAATTTGTGTTGCATGGATTTGATGCTAAGTCTTCTACTTCGCATTGATTCGAAGCTAAATCATGTGCTTCGCTTGGATTTGAAGCTAACTCGTTTGTTTCGCATGCAGTTGAAGCTAAATCATGTATATCACAAGTATTTGAAGCTAAACCATTTGTTTCGCATGGATTTGAAGGTAAATTTTCTACTTCGCATTGGTTTGAAGTTAAATCAAGTGTTACGCTTGGATTTGAAGATCACTCGTTTGTTTCACCTGCATTTGAAGCTATATCACTTATATCGCAAGTATACGAAGCTAAATAATTTGTGTCGCATGGATTTGATGCTAAGCCTTCTATTTCGCATTGATTTGAAGCTAAATCATGTGTTTCGCTTGGATTTGAAGCTAACTCGTTTGTTTCCCATGCAGTTAAAGCAAAATCATGTATATCACAAGTATTTGAAGCTAAACCATTTGTTTCGCATGGATTTGAAGGTAAATCTTCTACTTCCCATTGATTTGAAGTTAAATCATGTGTTACGCTTGGATTTGAAGATCACTCGTTTGTTTCACCTGCATTTGAAGCTATATCGCTTATATCGCAAGTATACGAAGCTAAATAATTTGTGTTGCATGGATTTGATGCTACGACTTCTACTTCGCATTGATTTGAAGCTAAATCATGTGCTTCGCTTGGATTTGAAGCTAACTCGTTTGTTTCGCATGCAGTTGAAGCTAAATCATGTATATCACAAGTATTTGAAGCTAAGCCATTTGTTTCGCATGGATTTGAAGATAAATCTTCTACTTCCCATTGATTTGAAGTTAAATCATGTGTTACGCTTGGATTTGAAGATCACTCGTTTGTTTCACCTGCATTTGAAGCTATATCACTTATATCGCAAGTATACGAAGCTAAATAATTTGTGTTGCATGGATTTGATGCTACGACTTCTACTTCGCATTGATTTGAAGCTAAATCATGTGCTTCGCTTGGATTTGAAGCTAACTCGTTTGTTTCGCATGCAGTTGAAGCTAAATCATGTATATCACAAGTATTTGAAGCTAAGCCATTTGTTTCGCATGGATTTGAAGGTAAATCTTCTACTTCGCATTGATTTGAAGTTAAATCATGTGTTACGCTTGGATTTAAAGCTCACTCGTTTGTTTCACCTGCATTTGAAGCTTTATCACTTATATCGCAAGTATAAGAAGCTAAATAATTTGTGTTGCATGGATTTGATGCTAAGTCTTCTACTTCGCTTTGATTTGAAGCTAAATCATGTGCTTCGCTTAGATTTGAAGCTAACTCGTTTGTTTCGCATGCAGTTGAAGCTAAATCATGTATATCACAAGTATTTGAAGCTAAGCCATTTGTTTCGCATGGATTTGAAGGTAAATCTTCTACTTCGCATTGATTTGAAGTTAAATCATGTGTTACGCTTGGATTTAAAGCTCACTCGTTTGTTTCACCTGCATTTGAAGCTTTATCACTTATATCGCAAGTATAAGAAGCTAAATAATTTGTGTTGCATGGATTTGATGCTAAGTCTTCTACTTCGCATTGATTCGAAGCTAAATCATGTGCTTCGCTTGGATTTGAAGCTAACTCGTTTGTTTCGCATGCAGTTGAAGCTAAATCATGTATATCACAAGTATTTGAAGCTAAACCATTTGTTTCGCATGGATTTGAAGGTAAATTTTCTACTTCGCATTGGTTTGAAGTTAAATCAAGTGTTACGCTTGGATTTGAAGATCACTCGTTTGTTTCACCTGCATTTGAAGCTATATCACTTATATCGCAAGTATACGAAGCTAAATAATTTGTGTCGCATGGATTTGATGCTAAGCCTTCTACTTCGCATTGATTTGAAGCTAAATCATGTGCTTCGCTTGGATTTGAAGCTAACTCGTTTGTTTCGCATGCAGTTGAAGCTAAATCATGTATATCACAAGTATTTGAAGCTAAGCCATTTGTTTCGCATGGATTTGAAGATAAATCTTCTACTTCCCATTGATTTGAAGTTAAATCATGTGTTACGCTTGGATTTGAAGATCACTCGTTTGTTTCACCTGCATTTGAAGCTATAACACTTATATCGCAAGTATACGAAGCTAAATAATTAGTGTCGCATGGATTTGATGCTAAGCCTTCTACTTCCCATTGATTTGAAATTAAATCATGTGTTACGCTTGGATTTGAAGATCACTCGTTTGTTTCACCTGCATTTGAAGCTTTATCACTTATATCGCAAGTATAAGAAGCTAAATAATTTGTGTCGCATGGATTTGATGCTAAGCCTTCTATTTCGCATTGATTTGAAGCTAAATCATGTGTTTCGCTTGGATTTGAAGCTAACTCGTTTGTTTCCCATGCAGTTAAAGCAAAATCATGTATATCACAAGTATTTGAAGCTAAACCATTTGTTTCGCATGGATTTGAAGGTAAATCTTCTACTTCGCATTGATTTGAAGTTAAATCAAGTGTTACGCTTGGATTTGAAGATCACTCGTTTGTTTCACCTGCATTTGAAGCTTTATCACTTATATCGCAAGTATAAGAAGCTAAATAATTTGTGTCGCATGGATTTGATGCTAAGCCTTCTACTTCGCATTGATTTGAAGCTAAATCATGTGTTTCGCTTGGATTTGAAGCTAACTCGTTTGTTTCGCATGCAGTTGCAGCTAGATCATGTATATCACAAGTATTAGAAGCTAAACCAATTGTTTCGCATGTATTTGAAGGTAAATCTTCTACTTCGCATTGATTTGAAGTTAAATCAAGTGTTACGCTTGGATTTAAAGCTCACTCGTTTGTTTCGCCTGTATTTGAAGCTTTATCACTTATATCGCAAGTATAAGAAGCTAAATAATTTGTGTTGCATGGATTTGATGCTACGACTTCTACTTCGCATTGATTTAAAGCTAAATCATGTGTTTCGCTTGGATTTGAAGCTAACTCGTTTGTTTCGCATGCAGCTGAAGCTAAATCATGTATATCACAATTATTTGAAGCTAAACGATTTGTTTCGCATGGATTTGAAGGTAAATCTTCTACTTCGCACTGATTTGAAGCTAAATCATGTGTTTCGCTTGGATTTGAAGCTAACTCGTTCGTTTCGCATGCAGTTGAAGCTAAATCATGTATATCACAAGTATTTGAAGCTAAACCATTTGTTTCGCATGGATTTGAAAGTTAATCTTCTACTTCGCATTGATTTGAAGTTAAATCATGTGTTACGCTTGGATTTAAAGCTCACTCGTTTGTTTCGCCTGCACTTGATGCTTTATCACTTATATGGCAAGTATAAGAAGCTAAATAATTTGTGTCGCACGGATTTGATGCTAAGCCTTCTACTTCGCATTGATTTGAAGCTAAATCATGTGTTTCGCTTGGATTTGAAGCTAACTCGTTTGTTTCGCATGCAGTTGCAGCTAAATCATGTATATCACAAGTATTTGAAGCTAAACCATTTGTTTCGCATGGATTTGAAGGTAAATCTTCTACTTCGCATTGATTTGAAGTTAAATCATGTGTTACGCTTGGATTTAAAGCTCACTCGTTTGTTTCACCTGCATTTGAAGCTATATCACTTATATCGCAAGTATAAGAAGCTAAATAATTTGTGTTGCATGGATTTGATGCTAAGTCTTCTACTTCGCATTGATTTGAAGCTAAATCATGTGCTTCGCTTGGATTTGAAGCTAACTCGTTTGTTTCGCATGCAGTTGAAGCTAAATCATGTATATCACAAGTATTTGAAGCTAAGCCATTTGTTTCGCATGGATTTGAAGATAAATCTTCTACTTCCCATTGATTTGAAGTTAAATCATGTGTTACGCTTGGATTTGAAGATCACTCGTTTGTTTCACCTGCATTTGAAGCTATATCACTTATATCGCAAGTATACGAAGCTAAATAATTTGTGTTGCATGGATTTGATGCTACGACTTCTACTTCGCATTGATTTGAAGCTAAATCATGTGCTTCGCTTGGATTTGAAGCTAACTCGTTTGTTTCGCATGCAGTTGAAGCTAAATCATGTATATCACAAGTATTTGAAGCTAAGCCATTTGTTTCGCATGGATTTGAAGGTAAATCTTCTACTTCCCATTGATTTGAAATTAAATCATGTGTTACGCTTGGATATGAAGATCACTCGTTTGTTTCACCTGCATTTGAAGCTATATCACTTATATCGCAAGTATACGAAGCTAAATAATTTGTGTCGCATGGATTTGATGCTAAGCCTTCTACTTCGCATTGATTTGAAGCTAAATCATGTGTTTCGCTTGGATTTGAAGCTAACTCGTTTGTTTCGCATGCAGTTGAAGCTAAATCATGTATATCACAAGTATTTGAAGCTAAGCCATTTGTTTCGCATGGATTTCAAGGTAAATCTTCTACTTCCCATTGATTTGAAGTTAAATCATGTGTTACGCTTGGATTTGAAGATCACTCGTTTGTTTCACCTGCATTTGAAGCTATATCACTTATATCGCAAGTATACGAAGCTAAATAGTTTGTGTCGCATGGATTTGATGCTAAGTCTTCTACTTCGCTTTGATTTGAAGCTAAATCATGTGCTTCGCTTAGATTTGAAGCTAACTCGTTTGTTTCGCATGCAGTTGAAGCTAAATCATGTATATCACAAGTATTTGAAGCTAAGCCATTTGTTTCGCATGGATTTGAAGGTAAATCTTCTACTTCGCATTGATTTGAAGTTAAATCATGTGTTACGCTTGGATTTAAAGCTCACTCGTTTGTTTCACCTGCATTTGAAGCTTTATCACTTATATCGCAAGTAAAGGAAGCTAAATAATTTGTGTTGCATGGATTTGATGCTAAGTCTTCTACTTCGCATTGATTCGAAGCTAAATCATGTGCTTCGCTTGGATTTGAAGCTAACTCGTTTGTTTCGCATGCAGTTGAAGCTAAATCATGTATATCACAAGTATTTGAAGCTAAGCCATTTGTTTCGCATGGATTTGAAGATAAATCTTCTACTTCCCATTGATTTGAAGTTAAATCATGTGTTACGCTTGGATTTGAAGATCACTCGTTTGTTTCACCTGCATTTGAAGCTATATCACTTATATCGCAAGTATACGAAGCTAAATAATTTGTGTCGCATGGATTTGATGCTAAGCCTTCTTTTTCGCATTGATTTGAAGCTAAATCATGTGTTTCGCTTGGATTTGAAGCTAACTCGTTTGTTTCCCATGCAATTGAAGCAAAATCATGTATATCACAAGTATTTGAAGCTAAACCATTTGTTTCGCATGGTTTTGAATGTAAATCTTCTACTTCGCATTGATTTGAAGTTAAATCAAGTGTTACGCTTGGATTTGAAGATCACTCGTTTGTTTCACCTGCATTTGAAGCTTTATCACTTATATCGCAAGTATAAGAAGCTAAATAATTTGTGTCGCATGGATTTGATGCTAAGCCTTCTACTTCGCATTGTTTTGAAGCTAAATCATGTGTTTCGCTTGGATTTGAAGCTAACTCGTTTGTTTCGCATGCAGTTGCAGCTAAATCATGTATATCACAAGTATTAGAAGCTAAACCGTTTGTTTCGCATGGATTTGAATGTAAATCTTCTACTTCGCATTGATTTGAAGTTAAATCAAGTGTTACGCTTGGATTTGAAGATCACTCGTTTGTTTCACCTGCATTTGAAGCTTTATCACTTATATCGCAAGTATAAGAAGCTAAATAATTTGTGTTGCATGGATTTGATGCTAAGTCTTCTACTTCGCATTGATTTGAAGCTAAATCATGTGTTTCGCTTGGATTTGAAGCTAACTCGTTTGTTTCGCATGCAGCTGAAGCTAAATCATGTATATCACAAGTATTTGAAGCTAAACCATTTGTTTCGCATGGATTTGAAGGTAAATCTTCTACTTCGCACTGATTTGAAGCTAAATCATGTGTTTCGCTTGGATTTGAAGCTAACTCGTTTATTTCGCATGCAGTTGAAGCTAAATCATGTATATCACAAGTATTTGAAGCTAAACCAATTGTTTCGCATGGATTTGAAGGTTAATCTTCTACTTCGCATTGATTTGAAGCTAAATCATGTGTTACGCTTGGATTTAAAACTCACTCGTTTGTTTCGCCTGCACTTGATGCTTTATCACTTATATCGCAACTATAAGAAGCTAAATAATTTGTGTTGCATGGATTTGATGCTAAGCCTTCTACTTCGCATTGATTTGAAGCTAAATCATGTGTCTCGCTTGGATTTGAAGCTAACTCGTTTGTTTCGCATGCAGTTGCAGCTAAATCATGTATATCACAAGTATTAGAAGCTAAACCAGTTGTTTCGCATGGATTTGAAGGTAAATCTTCTACTTCGCACTGATTTGAAGCTAAATCATGTGTTTCGCTTGGATTTGAAGCTAACTCGTTTGTTTCGCATGCAGTTGAAGCTAAATCATGTATATCACAAGTATTTGAAGCTAAACCATTTGTTTCGCATGGATTTGAAGGTTAATCTTCTACTTCGCATTGATTTGAAGTTAAATCATGTGTTACGCTTGGATTTAAAGCTCACTCGTTTGTTTCGCCTGCACTTGATGCTTTATCACTTATATCGCAAGTATAAGAAGCTAAATAATTTGTGTTGCATGGATTTGACGCTAAGCCATCTACTTCGCATTGATTTGAAGCTAAATCATGTGTCTCGCTTGGATTTGAAGCTAACTCGCTTGTTTCGCATGCAGTTGAAGCTAAATCATGTATATCACAAGTGTTTGAAGCTAAACCAATTGTTTCGCATGGATTTGAAGGTAAATCTTCTACTTCGCATTGATTTGAAGTTAAATCAAGTGTTACGCTTGGATTTAAAGATCACTCGTTTGTTTCACCTGCATTTGAAGCTATATCACTTATATCGCAAGTATACGAAGCTAAATAATTTGTGTCGCATGGATTTGATGCTAAGCCTTCTACTTCGCATTGATTTGAAGCTAAATCATGTGCTTCGCTTGGATTTGAAGCTAACTCGTTTGTTTCGCATGCAGTTGAAGCTAAATCATGTATATCACAAGTATTTGAAGCTAAGCCATTTGTTTCGCATGGATTTTAAGATAAATCTTCTACTTCCCATTGATTTGAAGTTAAATCATGTGTTACGCTTGGATTTGAAGATCACTCGTTTGTTTCACCTGCATTTGAAGCTATAACACTTATATCGCAAGTATACGAAGCTAAATAATTTGTGTCGCATGGATTTGATGCTAAGCCTTCTACTTCCCATTGATTTGAAATTAAATCATGTGTTACGCTTGGATTTGAAGATCACTCGTTTGTTTCACCTGCATTTGAAGCTTTATCACTTATATCGCAAGTATAAGAAGCTAAATAATTTGTGTCGCATGGATTTGATGCTAAGCCTTCTATTTCGGATTGATTTGAAGCTAAATCATGTGTTTCGCTTGGATTTGAAGCTAACTCGTTTGTTTCCCATGCAGTTGAAGCAAAATCATGTATATCACAAGTATTTGAAGCTAAACCATTTGTTTCGCATGGATTTGAAAGTAAATCTTCTACTTCGCATTGATTTGAAGTTAAATCAAGTGTTACGCTTGGATTTGAAGATCACTCGTTTGTTTCACCTGCATTTGAAGCTTTATCACTTATATCGCAAGTATAAGAAGCTAAATAATTTGTGTCGCATGGATTTGATGCTAAGCCTTCTACTTCGCATTGATTTGAAGCTAAATCATGTGTTTCGCTTGGATTTGAAGCTAACTCGTTTGTTTCGCATGCAGTTGCAGCTAAATCATGTATATCACAAGTATTAGAAGCTAAACCATTTGTTTCGCATGGATTTGAAGGTAAATCTTCTACTTCGCATTGATTTGAAGTTAAATCAAGTGTTACGCTTGGATTTAAAGCTCACTCGTTTGTTTCGCCTGTATTTGAAGCTTTATCACTTATATCGCAAGTATAAGAAGCTAAATAATTTGTGTTGCATGGATTTGATGCTACGACTTCTACTTCGCTTTGATTTGAAGCTAAATCATGTGTTTCGCTTGGATTTGAAGCTAACTCGTTTGTTTCGCATGCAGTTGAAGCTAAATCATGTATATCACAAGTACTTGAAGCTAAGCCATTTGTTTCGCATGGATTTGAAGATAAATCTTCTACTTCACATTGATTTGAAGTTAAATCATGTGTTACGCTTGGATTTGAAGATCACTCGTTTGTTTCACCTGCATTTGAAGCTATATCACTTATATCGCAAGTATACGAAGCTAAATAATTTGTGTCGCATGGATTTGATGCTAAGCCTTCTATTTCGCATTGATTTGAAGCTAAATCATGTGCTTCGCTTGGATTCGAAGCTGACTCGTTTGTTTCGCATGCAGTTGAAGCTAAATCATGTATATCACAAGTATTAGAAGCTAAACCATTTGTTTCGCATGGATTTGAAGGTAAATCTTCTACTTCGCATTGATTTGAAGTTAAATCAAGTGTTACGCTTGGATTTAAAGCTCACTCGTTTGTTTCGCCTGTATTTGAAGCTTTATCACTTATATCGCAAGTATAAGAAGCTAAATAATTTGTGTTGCATGGATTTGATGCTACGACTTCTACTTCGCTTTGATTTGAAGCTAAATCATGTGTTTCGCTTGGATTTGAAGCTAACTCGTTTGTTTCGCATGCAGCTGAAGCTAAATCATGTATATCACAATTATTTGAAGCTAAACGATTTGTTTCGCATGGATTTGAAGGTAAATCTTCTACTTCGCACTGATTTGAAGCTAAATCATGTTTTTCGCTTGGATTTGAAGCTAACTCGTTCGTTTCGCATGCAGTTGAAGCTAAATCATGTATATCACAAGTATTTGAAGCTAAACCATTTGTTTCGCATGGATTTGAAAGTTAATCTTCTACTTCGCATTGATTTGAAGTTAAATCATGTGTTACGCTTGGATTTAAAGCTCACTCGTTTGTTTCGCCTGCACTTGATGCTTTATCACTTATATGGCAAGTATAAGAAGCTAAATAATTTGTGTCGCATGGATTTGATGCTAAGCCTTCTACTTCGCATTGATTTGAAGCTAAATCATGTGTTTCGCTTGGATTTGAAGCTAACTCGTTTGCTTCGCATGCAGTTGCAGCTAAATCATGTATATCACAAGTATTTGAAGCTAAGCCATTTGTTTCGCATGGATTTGAAGGTAAATCTTCTACTTCGCATTGATTTGAAGTTAAATCATGTGTTACGCTTGGATTTAAAGCTCACTCGTTTGTTTCACCTGCATTTGAAGCTTTATCACTTATATCGCAAGTATAAGAAGCTAAATAATTTGTGTTGCATGGATTTGATGCTAAGTCTTCTACTTCGCTTTGATTTGAAGCTAAATCATGTGCTTCGCTTAGATTTGAAGCTAACTCGTTTGTTTCGCATGCAGTTGAAGCTAAATCATGTATATCACAAGTATTTGAAGCTAAGCCATTTGTTTCGCATGGATTTGAAGGTAAATCTTCTACTTCGCATTGATTTGAAGTTAAATCATGTGTTACGCTTGGATTTAAAGCTCACTCGTTTGTTTCACCTGCATTTGAAGCTTTATCACTTATATCGCAAGTATAAGAAGCTAAATAATTTGTGTTGCATGGATTTAATGCTAAGTCTTCTACTTCGCATTGATTTGAAGCTAAATCATGTGCTTCGCTTGGATTTGAAGCTAACTCGTTTGTTTTCGCATGCATTTGAAGCTAAATCATGTATATCACAAGTATTTGAAGCTAAGCCATTTGTTTCGCATGGATTTGAAGATAAATCTTCTACTTCCCATTGATTTGAAGTTAAATCATGTGTTACGCTTGGATTTGAAGATCACTCGTTTGTTTCACCTGCATTTGAAGCTATATCACTTATATCGCAAGTATACGAAGCTAAATAATTTGTGACGCATGGATTTGATGCTAAGCCTTCTTTTTCGCATTGATTTGAAACTAAATCATGTGTTTCGCTTGGATTTGAAGCTAACTCGTTTGTTTCCCATGCAGTTGAAGCAAAATCATGTATATCACAAGTATTTGAAGCTAAACCATTTGTTTCGCATGGTTTTGAATGTAAATCTTCTACTTCGCATTGATTTGAAGTTAAATCAAGTGTTACGCTTGGATTTGAAGATCACTCGTTTGTTTCACCTGCATTTGAAGCTTTATCGCTTATATCGCAAGTATAAGAAGCTAAATAATTTGTGTCGCATGGATTTGATGCTAAGCCTTCTACTTCGCATTGTTTTGAAGCTAAATCATGTGTTTCGCTTGGATTTGAAGCTAACTCATTTGTTTCGCATGCAGTTGCAGCTAAATCATGTATATCACAAGTATTAGAAGCTAAACCATTTGTTTCGCATGGATTTGAAGGTAAATCTTCTACTTCGCATTGATTTGAAGTTAAAGCAAGTGTTACGCTTGGATTTAAAGCTCACTCGTTTGTTTCGCCTGCATTTGAAGCTTTATCACTTATATCGCAAGTATAAGAAGCTAAATAATTTGTGTTGCTTGGATTTGATGCTACGACTTCTACTTCGCATTGATTTGAAGCTAAATCATGTGTTTCGCTTGGATTTGAAGCTAACTCGTTTGTTTCGCATGCAGCTGAAGCTAAATCATGTATATCACAAGTATTTGAAGCTAAACCATTTGTTTCGCATGGATTTGAAGGTTAATCTTCTACTTCGCATTGATTTGAAGCTAAATCATGTGTTACGCTTGGATTTAAAACTCACTCGTTTGTTTCGCCTGCACTTGATGCTTTATCACTTATATCGCAAGTATAAGAAGCTAAATAATTTGTGTTGCATGGATTTGATGCTAAGTCTTCTACTTCGCTTTGATTTGAAGCTAAATCATGTGCTTCGCTTAGATTTGAAGCTAACTCGTTTGTTTCGCATGCAGTTGAAGCTAAATCATGTATATCACAAGTATTTGAAGCTAAGCCATTTGTTTCGCATGGATTTGAAGGTAAATCTTCTACTTCGCATTGATTTGAAGTTAAATCAAGTGTTACGCTTGGATTTAAAGCTCACTCGTTTGTTTCGCCTGCATTTGAAGCTTTATCACTTATATCGCAAGTATAAGAAGCTAAATAATTTGTGTTGCATGGATTTGATGCTACGACTTCTACTTCGCATTGATTTGAAGCTAAATCATGTGTTTCGCTTGGATTTGAAGCTAACTCGTTTGTTTCCCATGCAGCTGAAGCTTTATCACTTATATCGCAAGTATAAGAAGCTAAATAATTTGTGTTGCATGGATTTGATGCTACGACTTCTACTTCGCATTGATTTGAAGCTAAATTATGTGTTTCTCTTGGATTTGAAGCGAACTCGTTTGTTTCGCATGCAGTTGAAGCTAAATCATGTATATCACAAGTATTTGAAGCTAAGCCATTTGTTTCGCATGGATTTGAAGGTAAATCTTCAACTTCGCATTGATTTGTAGTTAAATCATGTGTTAAGCTTGGATTTGAAGATCACTCGTTTGTTTCACCTGCATTTGAAGCTTTATCACTTATATCTCAAGTATAAGAAGCTAAATATTTTATGTTGCATGGATTTGATGCTAAGCCTTCTACTTCGCATTGATTTGAAGCTAAATCATGTATTTCGCTTTTATTTGAAGCTAACTCGTTTGTTTCCCATGCAGTTGAAGCAAAATCATGTATATCACAAGTATTTGAAGCTAAAACATTTGTTTCGCATGGATTTGAAGGTAAATCTTCTACTTCCCATTGATTTGAAGTTAAATCATGTGTTACGTTTGGATTTGAAGATCACTCGTTTGTTTCACCTGCATTTGAGGCTATATCACTTATATCGCAATTATACGAAGCTAAATAATTTGTGTCGCATGGATTTGATGCTAAGCCTTCTATTTCGCATTGATTTGAAGCTCAATAATGTGTTTCGCTTCGATTGAAGCTAACTCGTTTGTTTCGCATGCAGTTGAAGCTAAATCATGTATATCACAAGTATTTGAAGCTAAACCATTTGTTTCGCATGGATTTGAAGGTAAATCTTCTACTTCGCATTGATTTGAATCTAAATCATGTGTTTCGCTTGGATTTGAAGCTAACTCGTTTGTTTCGCATACAGCTGAAGCTAAATCATGTATAACACAAGTATTTGAAGCTAAACCATTTGTTTCGCATGGATTTGAAGGTAAATCTTGTACTTCCCATTGATTTGAAATTAAATCATGTGTTACGCTGGGATTTGAAGATCACTCGTTTGTTTCACCTGCATTTGAAGCTTTATCACTTATATCGCAAGTATAAGAAGCTAAATAATTTGTGTCGCATGGATTTGATGCTAAGCCTTCTACTTCGCATTGATTTGAAGCTAAATCATGTCTTTCGCTTGGATTTGAAGCTAACTCGTTTGTTTCGCACGCAGTTGCAGCTAAATCATGTATATCACAAGTATTAGAAGCTAAACCATTTGTTTCGCATGGATTTGAAGGTAAATCCTCTACTTCGCACTGATTTGAAGCTAAATCATGTGTTTCGCTTGGATTTGAAGCTAACTCGTTTGTTTCGCATGCAGTTGAAGCTAAATCATGTATATCACAAGTATTTGAAGCTAAGCCATTTGTTTCGCATGGATTTGAAGGTTAATCTTCTACTTCGCATTGATTTGAAGTTAAATCATGTGTTACGCTTGGATTTAAAGCTCACTCGTTTGTTTCGCCTGCACTTGATGCTTTATCACTTATATCGCAAGTATAAGAAGCTAAATAATTTGTGTTGCATGGATTTGACGCTAAGCCTTCTACTTCCCATTGATTAGAAGTTAAATCATGTGTTACGCTTGGATTTGAAGATCACTCGTTTGTTTCACCTGCATTTGAAGCTATAACACTTATATCGCAAGTATACGAAGCTAAATAATTTGTGTCGCATGGATTTGATGCTAAGCCTTCTACTTCCCATTGATTTGAAGTTAAATCATGTGTTACGCTTGGATTTGAAGATCACTCGTTTGTTTCACCTGCATTTGAAGCTTTATCACTTATATCGCAAGTATAAGAAGCTAAATAATTTGTGTCGCATGGATTTGATGCTAAGCCTTCTATTTCGCATTGATTTGAAGCTAAATCATGTATTTCGCTTTTATTTGAAGCTAACTCGTTTGTTTCCCATGCAGTTGAAGCAAAATCATGTATATCACAAGTATTTGAAGCTAAACCATTTGTTTCGCATGGTTTTGAATGTAAATCTTCTACTTCGCATTGATTTGAAGTTAAATCAAGTGTTACGCTTGGATTTGAAGATCACTCGTTTGTTTCACCTGCATTTGAAGCTTTATCACTTATATCGCAAGTATAAGAAGCTAAATAATTTGTGTCGCATGGATTTGATGCTAAGCCTTCTACTTCGCATTGATTTGAAGCTAAATCATGTGCTTCGCTTGGATTTGAAGCTAACTCGTTTGTTTCGCATGCAGTTGAAGCTGAACCATGTATATCACAAGTATTTGAAGCTAAGCCATTTGTTTCGCATGAATTTGAAGATAAATCTTCTACTTCCCATTGATTTGAAGTTAAATCATGTGTTACGCTTGGATTGAAGATCACTCGTTTGTTTCACCTGCATTTGAAGCTATATCACTTATATCGCAAGTATACGAAGCTAAATAATTTGTGTTGCATGGATTTGATGCTACGACTTCTACTTCGCATTGATTTGAAGCTAAATCATGTGCTTCGCTTGGATTTGAAGCTAACTCGTTTGTTTCGCATGCAGTTGAAGCTAAATCATGTATATCACAAGTATTTGAAGCTAAGCCATTTGTTTCGCATGAATTTGAAGATAAATCTTCTACTTCCCATTGATTTGAAGTTAAATCATGTGTTACGCTTGGATTTGAAGCTAACTCGCTTGTTTCGCATGCAGTTGAAGCTAAATCATGTATATCACAAGTATTTGAAGCTAAACCATTTGTTTCGCATGGATTTGAAGGTAAATCTTCTACTTCGCATTGATTTGAAGTTAAATCATGTGTTACGCTTGGATTTAAAGCTCACTCGTTTGTTTCACCTGCATTTGAAGCTTTATCACTTATATCGCAAGTATAAGAAGCTAAATAATTTGTGTTGCATGGATTTGATGCTAAGTCTTCTACTTCGCATTGATTTGAAGCTAAATCATGTGCTTCGCTTGGATTTGAAGCTAACTCGTTTGTTTCGCATGCAGTTGAAGCTGAACCATGTATATCACAAGTATTTGAAGCTAAGCCATTTGTTTCGCATGAATTTGAAGATAAATCTTCTACTTCCCATTGATTTGAAGTTAAATCATGTGTTACGCTTGGATTTGAAGATCACTCGTTTGTTTCACCTGCATTTGAAGCTATATCACTTATATCGCAAGTATACGAAGCTAAATAATTTGTGTTGCATGGATTTGATGCTACGACTTCTACTTCGCATTGATTTGAAGCTAAATCATGTGCTTCGCTTGGATTTGAAGCTAACTCGTTTGTTTCGCATGCAGTTGAAGCTAAATCATGGTATATCACAAGTATTTGAAGCTAAGCCATTTGTTTCGCATGAATTTGAAGATAAATCTTCTACTTCCCATTGATTTGAAGTTAAATCATGTGTTACGCTTGGATTTGAAGATCACTCGTTTGTTTCACCTGCATTTGAAGCTATATCACTTATATCGCAAGTATACGAAGCTAAATAATTTGTGTTGCATGGATTTGATGCTACGACTTCTACTTCGCATTGATTTGAAGCTAAATCATGTGCTTCGCTTGGATTTGAAGCTAACTCGTTTGTTTCGCATGCAGTTGAAGCTAAATCATGTATATCACAAGTATTTGAAGCTAAGCCATTTGTTTCGCATGGATTTGAAGGTAAATCTTCTACTTCGCATTGATTTGAATTTAAATCATGTGTTACGCTTGGATTTAAAGCTCACTCGTTTGTTTCACCTGCATTTGAAGCTTTATCACTTATATCGCAAGTATACGAAGCTAAATAATTTGTGTTGCATGGATTTGATGCTAAGTCTTCTACTTCGCATTGATTTGAAGCTAAATCATGTGCTTCGCTTGGATTTGAAGCTAACTCGTTTGTTTCGCGATGCAGTTGAAGCTAAATCATGTATATCACAAGTATTTGAAGCTAAGCCATTTGTTTCGCATGGATTTGAAGATAAATCTTCTACTTCCCATTGATTTGAAGTTAAAATCATGTGTTACGCTTGGATTTGAAGCTAACTCGTTTGTTTCACCTGCATTTGAAGCTATATCACTTATATTCGCAAGTATACGAAGCTAAATAATTTGTGTCGCATGGATTTGATGCTAAGCCTTCTTTTTCGCATTGATTTGAAGCTAAATCATGTGTTTCGCTTGGATTTGAAGCTAACTCGTTTGTTTCCCATGCAGTTGAAGCAAAATCATGTATATCACAAGTATTAGAAGCTAAACCATTTGTTTCGCATGGATTTGAAGGTAAATCTTCTACTTCGCATTGATTTGAAGTTAAATCAAGTGTTACGCTTGGATTTAAAGCTCACTCGTTTGTTTCGCCTGCATTTGAAGCTTTATCACTTATATCGCAAGTATAAGAAGCTAAATAATTTGTGTCGCATGTATTTGATGCTAAGCCTTCTATTTCGCATTGATTTGAAGCTCAATAATGTGTTTCGCTTCGATTTGAAGCTAACTCGTTTGTTTCGCATGCAGTTGAAGCTAATCATGTATATCACAAGTATTTGAAGCTAAACCATTTGTTTCGCATGGATTTGAAGGTAAATCTTCTACTTCGCATGGATTTGAATCTAAATCATGTGTTTCGCTTAGATTTGAAGCTAACTCGTTTGTTTCGCATACAGCTGAAGCTAAATCATGTATAACACAAGTATTTGAAGCTAAACCATTTGTTTCGCATGGATTTGAAGGTAAATCTTCTACTTCGCATTGATTTGTAGTTAAATCATGTGTTACGCTTGGATTTAAAGCTCACTCGTTTGTTTCACCTGCATTTGAAGCTTTATCACTTATATCGCAAGTATACGAAGCTAAATAATTTGTGTCGCATGGAATGCTAAGTCTTCTACTTCGCATTGATTTGAAGCTAAATCATGTGCTTCGCTTGGATTCGAAGCTAACTCGTTTGTTTCACATGCAGTTGAAGCTAAATCATGTATATCACAAGTATTTGAAGCTAAGCCATTTGTTTCGCATGGATTTGAAGGTAAATCTTCTACTTCGCATTGATTTGTAGTTAAATCATGTGTTACGCTTGGATTTAAAGCTCACTCGTTTGTTTCACCTGCATTTGAAGCTTTATCACTTATATCGCAAGATACGAAGCTAAATAATTTGTGTTGCATGGATTTGATGCTAAGTCTTCTACTTCGCATTGATTTGAAGCTAAATCATGTGCTTCGCTTGGATTTGAAGCTAACTCGTTTGTTTCGCATGCAGTTGAAGCTAAATCATGTATATCACAAGTACTTGAAGCTAAGCCATTTGTTTCGCATGGATTTGAAGATAAATCTTCTACTTCACATTGATTTGAAGTTAAATCATGTGTTACGCTTGGATTTGAAGATCACTCGTTTGTTTCACCTGCATTTGAAGCTATATCACTTATATCGCAAGTATACGAAGCTAAATAATTTGTGTCGCATGGATTTGATGCTAGCCTTCTATTTCGCATTGATTTGAAGCTAAATCATGTGCTTCGCTTGGATTCGAAGCTGACTCGTTTGTTTCGCATGCAGTTGAAGCTAAATCATGTATATCACAAGTATTTGAAGCTAAACCATTTGTTTCGCATGGATTTGAAGGTAAATCTTCTACTTCGCACTGATTTGTAGTTAAATCATGTGTTATTGCTTGGATTTAAAGCTCACTCGTTTGTTTCACCTGCATTTGAAGCTTTATCACTTATATCGCAAGTATAAGAAGCTAAATAATTTGTGTTGCATGGATTTGATGCTAAGTCTTCTACTTCGCATTGATTTGAAGCTAAATCATGTGCTTCGCTTGGATTGAAGCTAACTCGTTTGTTTCGCATGCAGTTGAAGCTAAATCATGTATATCACAAGTATTTGAAGCTAAGCCATTTGTTTCGCATGGATTTGATGCTAAGCCTTCTATTTCGCATTCATTTGAAGCTAAATCATGTGTTTCGCTTGGACTTGAAGCCAACTCGTTTGTTTCACATGCAGTTGAAGCTAAATCATGTATATCACAAGTATTTGAAGCTAAGCCATTTGATTCGCATGGATTTGAAGGTAAATCTTCTACTTCGCATTGATTTGAAGTTAAATCATGTGTTACGCTTGGATTTAAAGCTCACTCGTTTGTTTCACATGCATTTGAAGCTTTATCACTTATATCGCAAGTATAAGAAGCTAAATAATTTATGTTGCATGGATTTGATGCTAAGCCTTCTACTTCGCATTGATTTGAAGCTAAATCATGTGTTTCGCTTGGATTTGAAGCTAACTCGTTTGTTTCGCATGCAGTTGAAGCAAAATCATGTATATCACAAGTATTTGAAGCTAAAACATTTGTTTCGCATGGATTTGAAGGTAAATCTTCTACTTCCCATTGATTTGAAGTTAAATCATGTGTTACGCTTGGATTTGAAGATCACTCGTTTGTTTCACCTGTATTTGAGGCTATATCACTTATATCGCAATTATACGAAGCTAAATAATTTGTGTCGCATGGATTTGATGCTAAGCCTTCTATTTCGCATTGATTTGAAGCTCAATAATGTGTTTCGCTTCGATTTGAAGCTAACTCGTTTGTTTCGCATGCAGTTGAAGCCTAAATCATGTATATCACAAGTATTTGAAGCTAAACCATTTGTTTCGCATGGATTTGAAGGTAAATCTTCTACTTCGCATGGATTTGAATCTAAATCATGTGTTTCGCTTAGATTTGAAGCTAACTCGTTTGTTTCGCATACAGCTGAAGCTAAATCATGTATAACACAAGTATTTGAAGCTAAACCATTTGTTTCGCATGGATTTGAATGTAAATCTTGTACTTCCCATTGATTTGAAGTTAAATCATGTGTTACGCTTGGATTTGAAGATCACTCGTTTGCTTCACCTGCATTTGGAGCTATATCACTTATATCGCAAGTATACGAAGCTAAATAATTTGTGTCGCATGGATTTGATGCTAAGTCTTCTACTTCGCATTGATTTGAAGCTAAATCATGTGCTTCGCTTGGATTCGAAGCTAACTCGTTTGTTTCACATGCAGTTGAAGCTAAATCATGTATATCACAAGTATTTGAAGCTAAGCCATTTGTTTCGCATGGATTTGAAGGTAAATCTTCTACTTCGCATTGATTTGTAGTTAAATCATGTGTTATGCTTGGATTTAAAGCTCACTCGTTTGTTTCACCTGCATTTGAAGCTTTATCACTTATATCGCAAGTATAAGAAGCTAAATAATTTGTGTTGCATGGATTTGATGCTAAGTCTTCTACTTCGCATTGATTTGAAGCTAAATCATGTGCTTCGCTTGGATTTGAAGCTAACTCGTTTGTTTCGCATGCAGTTGAAGCTAAATCATGTATATCACAAGTATTTGAAGCTAAGCCATTTGTTTCGCATGGATTTGAAGGTAAATCTTCTACTTCCCATTGATTTGAAGTTAAATCATGTCTTACGCTTGGATTTAAAGCTCACTCGTTTGTTTCGCCTGCTTTTGAAGCTATATCACTTATATCGCAAGTATACGAAGCTAAATAATTTGTGTCGCATGGATTTGATGCTAAGCCTTCTATTTCGCATTGATTTGAAGCTAAATCATGTGCTTCGCTTGGATTCGAAGCTGACTCGTTTGTTTCGCATGCAGTTGAAGCTAAATCATGTATATCACAAGTATTTGAAGCTAAACCATTTGTTTCGCATGGATTTGAAGGTAAATCTTCTACTTCGCACTGATTTGTAGTTAAAATCATGTGTTATTGCTTGGATTTAAAGCTCACTCGTTTGTTTCACCTGCATTTGAAGCTTTATCACTTATATCGCAAGTATAAGAAGCTAAATAATTTGTGTTGCATGGATTTGATGCTAAGTCTTCTACTTCGCATTGATTTGAAGCTAAATCATGTGCTTCGCTTGGATTTGAAGCTAACTCGTTTGTTTCGCATGCAGTTGAAGCTAAATCATGTATATCACAAGTATTTGAAGCTAAGCCATTTGTTTCGCATGGATTTGATGCTAAGCCTTCTATTTCGCATTCATTTGAAGCTAAATCATGTGTTTCGCTTGGACTTGAAGCCAACTCGTTTGTTTCACATGCAGTTGAAGCTAAATCATGTATATCACAAGTATTTGAAGCTAAGCCATTTGATTCGCATGGATTTGAAGGTAAATCTTCTACTTCGCATTGATTTGAAGTTAAATCATGTGTTACGCTTGGATTTAATGCTCACTCGTTTGTTTCACATGCATTTGAAGCTTTATCACTTATATCGCAAGTATAAGAAGCTAAATAATTTATGTTGCATGGATTTGATGCTAAGCCTTCTACTTCGCATTGATTTGAAGCTAAATCATGTGTTTCGCTTGGATTTGAAGCTAACTCGTTTGTTTCGCATGCAGTTGAAGCAAAATCATGTATATCACAAGTATTTGAAGCTAAAACATTTGTTTCGCATGGATTTGAAGGTAAATCTTCTACTTCCCATTGATTTGAAGTTAAATCATGTGTTACGCTTGGATTTGAAGATCACTCGTTTGTTTCACCTGTATTTGAGGCTATATCACTTATATCGCAATTATACGAAGCTAAATAATTTGTGTCGCATGGATTTGATGCTAAGCCTTCTATTTCGCATTGATTTGAAGCTCAATAATGTGTTTCGCTTCGATTTGAAGCTAACTCGTTTGTTTCGCATGCAGTTGAAGCTAAATCATGTATATCACAAGTATTTGAAGCTAAACCATTTGTTTCGCATGGATTTGAAGGTAAATCTTCTACTTCGCATGGATTTGAATCTAAATCATGTGTTTCGCTTAGATTTGAAGCTAACTCGTTTGTTTCGCATACAGCTGAAGCTAAATCATGTATAACACAAGTATTTGAAGCTAAACCATTTGTTTCGCATTGATTTGAAGTTAAATCATGTCTTACGCTTGGATTTGAAGCTAACTCGTTTGTTTCGCATGCAGTTGAAGCTAAATCATGTATATCACAAGTATTTGAAGCTAAGCCATTTGTTTCGCACGGATTTGAAGGTAAAACTTCTACTTCCCATTGATTTGAAGTTAAATCATGTCTTACGCTTGGATTTGAAGATCACTCGTTTGTTTCACCTGCATTTGAAACTTTATCACTTATATCGCAAGTATAAGAAGCTAAATAATTTGTGTTGCATGGATTTGATGCTAAGCCTTCTACTTCGCATTGATTTGAAGCTAAATCATGTGGTTCGCTTGTATTTGAAGCTAACTCATTTGTATCGCATGCAGCTGAAGCTAAATCATGTATATCACAAGTATTTGAAGCTAAGCCATTTGTTTCGCATGGATTTGAAGATAAATCTTCTACTTCCCATTGATTTGAAGTTAAATCATGTGTTACGCTTGGATTTAATGCCTCACTCGTTTGTTTCACATGCATTTGAAGCTTTATCACTTATATCTCAAGTATAAGAAGCTAAATAATTTGTGTTGCATGGATTTGATACTAAGCCTTCTACTTCGCATTGATTTGAAGCTAAATCATGTGTTTCGCTTGGATTTGAAGCTAACTCGTTTGTTTCGCATGCAGTTGAAGCTAAATCATGTATATCACAAGTATTTGAAGCTAAACTATTTGTTTCGCATGGATTTGAAGGTAAAACTTCTACTTCCCATTGATTTGAAGTTAAATCATGTGTTACGCTTGGATTTAAAGCTCACACGTTTGATTCGCCTGCATTTGAAGCTTTATCACTTCTATCGCAAGTATAAGAAGCTAAATAATTTGTCTCGCATGGATTTGATGCTAAGCCTTCTATTTCGCATTGATTTGAAGCTCAATAATGTGTTTCGCTAGGATTTGAAGCTAAAACGTTTGTTCCGCATGCAGATGGAGCTAAAACATGTATATCACAAGTATTTGAAGCTAAACCATTTGTTTCGCATGGATTTGAAGGTAAATCTGCTACTTCCCATTGATTTGAAGTTAAATCATGTGTTACGCTTGGATTTGAAGATCACTCGTTTGTTTCACCTGCATTTGAAGCTATATCACTTATATCGCAAGTATACGAAGCTAAATAATTTGTGTCGCATGGATTTGATGCTAAGCCTTCTATTTCGCATTGATTTGAAGCTCAATCATGTGTTTCGCATGGATTTGAAGCTAACTCGTTTGTATCGCATGCAGCTGAAGCTAAATCATGTATATCACAAATATTTGAAACTGAACCATTTGTTTCGCATGGATTTGAAGGTAAATCTTCTACTTCCCATTGATTTGAAGTTAAATCATGTGTTACGCTTGGATTTGAAGATCACTCGTTTGTTTCACCTGCATTTGAAGCTTTATCACTTATATCGCAAGTATAAGAAGCTAAATAATTTGTGTTGCATGGATTTGATGCTAAGTCTTCTACTTCGCATTGATTTGAAGCTAAATCATGTGCTTCGCTTGGATTTGAAGCTAACTCGTTTGTTTCGCATGCAGTTGAAGCTAAATCATGTATATCACAAGTATTTGAAGCTAAGCCATTTGTTTCGCATGGATTTGATGCTAAGCCTTCTATTTCGCATTCATTTGAAGCTAAATCATGTGTTTCGCTTGGACTTGAAGCTAACTCGTTTGTTTCACATGCAGTTGAAGCTAAATCATGTATATCACAAGTATTTGAAGCTAAGCCATTTGTTTCGCATGGATTTGAAGGTAAATCTTCTACTTCGCATTGATTTGAAGTTAAATCATGTGTTACGCTTGGGATTTGAAGATCACTCGTTTGTTTCACCTGTATTTGAGGCTATATCACTTATATCGCAATTATACGAAGCTAAATAATTTGTGTCGCATGGATTTGATGCTAAGCCTTCTATTTCGCATTGATTTGAAGCTCAATAATGTGTTTCGCTTCGATTTGAAGCTAACTCGTTTGTTTCGCATGCAGTTGAAGCTAAATCATGTATATCACAAGTATTTGAAGCTAAACCATTTGTTTCGCATGGATTTGAAGGTAAATCTTCTACTTCGCATGGATTTGAATCTAAATCATGTGTTTCGCTTAGATTTGAAGCTAACTCGTTTGTTTCGCATACAGCTGAAGCTAAATCATGTATAACACAAGTATTTGAAGCTAAACCATTTGTTTCGCATGGATTTGAAGGTAAATCTTGTACTTCCCATTGATTTGAAGTTAAATCATGTGTTACGCTTGGATTTGAAGATCACTCGTTTGCTTCACCTGCATTTGGAGCTATATCACTTATATCGCAAAGTATAAGAAGCTAAATAATTTGTGTTGCATGGATTTGATGCTAAGTCTTCTACTTCGCATTGATTTGAAGCTAAATCATGTGCTTCGCTTGGATTTGAAGCTAACTCGTTTGTTACTCATGCAGTTGAAGCTAAATCATGTATATCACAAGTATTTGAAGCTAAACCATTTGTTTCGCATGGATTTGAAGGTAAATCTTCTACTTCGCATTGATTTGAAGTTAAATCAAGTGTTACGGTTGGATTGAAGATCACTCGTTTGTTTCACCTGCATTTGAAACTTTATCACTTATATCGCAAGTATAAGAAGCTAAATAATTTGTGTTGCATGGATTTGATGCTAAGCCTTCTACTTCGCATTGATTTGAAGCTAAATCATGTGGTTCGCTTGTATTTGAAGCTAACTCATTTGTATCGCATGCAGCTGAAGCTAAATCATGTATATCACAAGTATTTGAAGCTAAGCCATTTGTTTCGCATGGATTTGAAGATAAATCTTCTACTTCCCATTGATTTGAAGTTAAATCAATATGTGTTACGCTTGGATTTAATGCTCACTCGTTTGTTTCACATGCATTTGAAGCTTTATCACTTATATCTCAAGTATAAGAAGCTAAATAATTTGTGTTGCATGGATTTGATACTAAGCCTTCTACTTCGCATTGATTTGAAGCTAAATCATGTGTTTCGCTTGGATTTGAAGCTAACTCGTTTGTTTCGCATGCAGTTGAAGCTAAATCATGTATATCACAAGTATTTGAAGCTAAACTATTTGTTTCGCATGGATTTGAAGGTAAAACTTCTACTTCCCATTGATTTGAAGTTAAATCATGTGTTACGCTTGGATTTAAAGCTCACTCGTTTGATTCGCCTGCATTTGAAGCTTTATCACTTCTATCGCAAGTATAAGAAGCTAAATAATTTGTCTCGCATGGATTTGATGCTAAGCCTTCTATTTCGCATTGATTTGAAGCTCAATAATGTGTTTCGCTAGGATTTGAAGCTAAAACGTTTGTTCCGCATGCAGATGGAGCTAAAACATGTATATCACAAGTATTTGAAGCTAAACCATTTGTTTCGCATGGATTTGAAGGTAAATCTGCTACTTCCATTGATTTGAAGTTAAATCATGTGTTACGCTTGGATTTGAAGATCACTCGTTTGTTTCACCTGCATTTGAAGCTATATCACTTATATCGCAAGTATACGAAGCTAAATAATTTGTGTCGCATGGATTTGATGCTAAGCCTTCTATTTCGCATTGATTTGAAGCTCAATCATGTGTTTCGCATGGATTTGAAGCTAACTCGTTTGTATCGCATGCAGCTGAAGCTAAAATCATGTATATCACAAATATTTGAAACTGAACCATTTGTTTCGCATGGATTTGAAGGTAAATCTTCTACTTCCCATTGATTTGAAGTTAAATCATGTGTTACGCTTGGATTTGAAGATCACTCGTTTGTTTCACCTGCATTTGTAGCTATATCACTTATATCGCAAGTATACGAAGCTAAATAATTTGTGTCGCGTGGATTTGATGCTAAGCCTTCTATTTCGCATTGATTTGAATCTAAATCATGTGTTTCGCTTGGATTTGAAGCTAACTCGTTTGTTTCGCATGCAGTTGAAACTAAATCATGTATATCACAAGTATTTGATGCTAACCATTTGTTTCGCATGGATTTGAATTTAAATCTTCTACTTCCCATTGATTTGAAGTTAAGTCAAGTGTTACGCTTGGATTGAAGATCACTCGTTTGTTTCACCTGCATTTGAAGCTATATCACTTATATCGCAAGTATACGAAGCTAAATAATTCGTGTCGCATGGATTTGATGCTAAGCCTTCTACTTCGCATTGATTTGAAGCTAAATCATGTATTTCGCTTGGATTTCAAGCTAAATCGTTTGTTTCGCATGCAGCTGAAGCTAAGTCATGTATATCACAAGTATTTGAAGCTAAACCATTTGTTTCGCATGGATTTGAAGGTAAATCTTCTACTTCTCATTGATTTGAAGTTAAATCAAGTGTTACGCTTGGATTTGAAGATCACTCGTTTTTCTCACCTGCATTTGAAGCTATATCACTTATATCGCAAGTATACGAAGCTAAATAATTTGTGTCGCATGGATTTGATGCTAAGCCTTCTATTTCGCATTATTTTAAGCTAAATCATGTGTTTCGCTTGGATTTGAAGATCACTCGTTTGTTTCACCTGCATTTGAAGCTTTATCACTTATATCGCAAGTATACGAAGCTAAATAATTTGTCTCGCATGGATTTGATGCTAAACTTCTATTTCGCATTGATTTGAAGCTCAATAATGTGTTTCGCTTGGATTTGAAGCTAACACGCTTGTTTCGCATACAGCTGAAGCTAAGTCATGTATAACACAAGTATTTGAAGCTAAACCATTTGTTTCGCACGGATTTGAAGGTAAAACTTCTACTTCCCATTGATTTGAAGTTAAATCATGTCTTACGCTTGGATTTGAAGCTAACTCGTTTGTTTCGCATGCAGTTGAAGCTAAATCATGTATATCACAAGTATTTGAAGCTAAGCCATTTGTTTCGCACGGATTTGAAGGTAAAACTTCTACTTCCCATTGATTTGAAGTTAAATCATGTCTTACGCTTGGATTTGAAGATCACTCGTTTGTTTCACCTGCATTTGAAGCTATATCACTTACATCGCAAGTATACGAAGCTAAATAATTTGTGTCGCATGGATTTGATGCTAAGCCTTCTATTTCGCATTGATTTGAAGCTAAATCATGTGTTTCGCTTGGATTTGAAGCTAACTCGTTTGTTACTCATGCAGTTGAAGCTAAATCATGTATATCACAAGTATTTGAAGCTAAACCATTTCTTTCGCATGGATTTGAAGGTAAATCTTCTACTTCGCATTGATTTGAAGTTAAATCAAGTGTTACGGTTGGATTTGAAGATCACTCGTTTGTTTCACCTGCATTTGAAACTTTATCACTTATATCGCAAGTATAAGAAGCTAAATAATTTGTGTTGCATGGATTTGATGCTAAGCCTTCTACTTCGCATTGATTTGAAGCTAAATCATGTGTTTCGCTTGTATTTGAAGCTAACTCATTTGTATCGCATGCAGCTGAAGCTAAATCATGTATATCACAAGTATTTGAAGCTAAGCCATTTGTTTCGCATGGATTTGAAGATAAATCTTCTACTTCCCATTGATTTGAAGTTAAATCATGTGTTACGCTTGGATTTAATGCTCACTCGTTTGTTTCACATGCATTTGAAGCTTTATCACTTATATCTCAAGTATAAGAAGCTAAATAATTTGTGTTGCATGGATTTGATACTAAGCCTTCTACTTCACATTGATTTGAAGCTAAATCATGTGTTTCGCTTGGATTTGAAGCTAACTCGTTTGTTTCGCATGCAGTTGAAGCTAAATCATGTATATCACAAGTATTTGAAGCTAAACTATTTGTTTCGCATGGATTTGAAGGTAAAACTTCTACTTCCCATTGATTTGAAGTTAAATCATGTGTTACGCTTGGATTTAAAGCTCACTCGTTTGATTCGCCTGCATTTGAAGCTTTATCACTTCTATCGCAAGTATAAGAAGCTAAATAATTTGTCTCGCATGGATTTGATGCTAAGCCTTCTATTTCGCATTGATTTGAAGCTCAATAATGTGTTTCGCTAGGATTTGAAGCTAAAACGTTTGTTCCGCATGCAGTTGGAGCTAAAACATGTATATCACAAGTATTTGAAGCTAAACCATTTGTTTCGCATGGATTTGAAGGTAAATCTGCTACTTCCCATTGATTTGAAGTTAAATCATGTGTTACGCTTGGATTTGAAGATCACTCGTTTGTTTCACCTGCATTTGAAGCTATATCACTTATATCGCAAGTATACGAAGCTAAATAATTTGTGTCGCATGGATTTGATGCTAAGCCTTCTATTTCGCATTGATTTGAAGCTAAATCATGTGTTTCGCTTGGAAATGAAGCTAACTCGTTAGTTTCGCATGCAGTTGAAGCTAAATCATGTATATCACAAGTATTTGAAGCTAAACCATTTGTTTCGCATGGATTTGAAGGTAAATCTTCTACTTCGCATTGATTTGAAGTTAAATCATGTGTTACGCTTGGATTTGAAGATCACCAGTTTGTTTCACCTGCATTTGAAGCTATATCACTTATATCGCAAGTATACGAAGCTAAATAATTTGTGTCGCATGGATTTGATGCTAAGCCTTATATTTCGCATTGATTTGAAGCTCAATCATGTGTTTCGCTTGGATTTGAATCTAACTCGTTTGTTTCGCATGCAGTTGAATCTAAATCATGTATATCACAAGTATTTGAAGCTAAACCATTTCTTTCGCATGGATTTGAAGGTAAATCGCCTACTTCCCATTGATTTGAAGTTAAATCATGTGTTACGCTTGAATTTAAAGCTCACTCGTTTGTTTCGCTTGCATTTGATGCTTTATCACTTATATCGCAAGTATAAGAAGCTAAATAATTTCTGTTGCATGGATTTGATGCTAAGCCTTCTACTTCGCATTGATTTGAAGCTCAATCATGTGTTTCGCTTGGATTTGAAGCTAACTCGTTTGTTTCGCATGCAGTTGAATATAAATCATGTATATCACAAGTATTTGAAGCTAAACCATTTCTTTCGCATGGATTTGAAGGTAAATCTTCTACTTCGCATTGATTTGAAGTTAAATCATGTGTTACGCTTGGATTTGAAGATCACTCGTTTGTTTCACCTGCATTTGAAGCTTCATTACTTATATCGCAAGTATACGAAGCTAAATTATTTGTGTTGCATGGATTTGATGCTAAGCCTTCTACTTAACATTGATTTGAAGCTAAATCATGTGTTTCGCTTGGATTTGAAGCTAACTCGTTTGTATCGCATGCAGCTGAAGCTAAATCATGTATATCACAAGTATTTGAAGCTAAACCATTTGTTTCGCATGGATTTGAAGGTAAATCTTCTACTTCGCATTGATTTGAAGTTAAATCATGTGTTACGCTTGGATTTGAAGATCACTCGTTTGTTTCACCTGCATTTGAAGCTATATCACTTATATCGCAAGTATACGATGCTAAATAATTTGTGTCGCATGGATTTGATGCTAAGCCTTCTATTTCGCATTGATTTGAAGCTAAATCATGTGTTTCGCTTGGATTTGAAGCTAACTCGTTTGTTTCGCATGCAGTTGAAGCTAAATCATGTATATCAAAAGTATTTGAAGCTAAACCATTTGTTTCGCATGGATTTGAAGGTAAATCTTCTACTTCGCATTGATTTGAAGTTAAATCATGTGTTACGCTTGGATTTAAAGCTCATTCGTTTGTTTCGCCTTCATTTGAAGCTATATCACTTATATCGGAAGTATACGAACCTAAATAATTTGTGTCGCATGGATTTGATGCTAAGCCTTCTACATCGCATTGATTTCAAGCTAAATCATGTGTTTCGCTTGGATTTGAAGCTAACTCGTTTGTTTCGCATGCAGCTGAAGCAAATTCATGTATATCACAAGTATTTGAAGCTAAACCATTTGTTTCGCATAGATTTGAAGGTAAATCTTCTACTTCCCATTGATTTGATGTTAAATCATGTGTTACGCTTGGATTTAAAGCTCACTCGTTTGTTTCGCCTGCATTTGATGCTTTATCACTTATATCGCAAGTATAAGAAGCTAAATAATTTGTGTTGCATGGATTTGATGCTAAGCCTTCTACTTCGCATTGATTTGTAGCTAAATCATGTGTTTCGCTTGGATTTGAAGCTAACTCGTTTGTTTCGCATGCAGTTGAAGCTAAATCATGTATATCAAAGGTATTTGAAGCTAAGAAATTTGTTTCGCATGGATTTGAAGGTAAATCTTCTACCTCGCATTGATTTGAAGTTAAATCATGTGTTACGCTTGGATTTAAAGCTCACTCGTTTGTTTCGCCTGCATTTGAAGCTTTATCACTTATATCGCAAGTATAAGAAGCTAAATAATTTGTGTTGCATGGATTTGATGCTAAGCCTTCTACTTCGCATTGATTTGAAGCTAAATCATGTGTTTCGCTTGGATTTGAAGCTAACTCGTTTGTTTCCCATGCAGCTGAAGCTAAATCATGTATATCACAAGTATTTGAAGCTAAACCATTTGTTTCGCATGGATTTGAAGGTAAATCTGCTACTTCCCTTTGATTTGAAATTAAATCATGTGTTACGCTTGGATTTGAAGATCACTCGTTTGTTTCACCTGCATTTGAAGCTATATCACTTATATCGCAAGTATACGAAGCTAAATAATTTGTGTCGCATGGATTTGATGCTAAGCCTTCTACTTCGCATTGATTTGAAGCTAAATCATGTGTTTCGCTTGGAAATGAAGCTAACTCGTTAGTTTCGCATGCAGTTGAAGCTAAATCATGTATATCACAAGTATTTGAAGCTAAACCGTTTGTTTCGCATGGATTTGAAGGTAAATCTTCTGCTTCGCATTGATTTGAAGTTAAATCATGTGTTACGCTTGGATTTAAAGCTCACTCGTTTGTTTCGCCTGCATTTGATGCTTTATCACTTATGTCGCAAGTATAAGAAGCTAAATAATTTGTGTTGCATGGATTTGATGCTAAGCCTTCTACTTCGCATTGATTTGTAGCTAAATCATGTGTTTCGCTTGGAATTGAAACTAACTCGTTTGTTTCGCGTGCAGTTGAAGCTAAATCATGTATATCAAAGGTATTTGAAGCTAAGCAATTTGTTTCTCATGGATTTGAAGGTAAATCTTCTACTTCGCATTGATTTGAAGTTAAATCATGTGTTATGCTTGGATTTAAAGCTCACTCGTTTGTTTCGCCTGCATTTGATGCTTTATCACTTATATCGCAAGTATAAGAAGCTTAATAATTTGTGTTGCATGGATTTGATGCTAAGCCTTCTACTTCGCATTGATTTGAAGCTAAATCATGTGTTTCGCTTGGATTTGAAGCTAACTCGTTTGTTTCCCATGCAGCTGAAGCTAAATCATGTATATCACAAGTATTTGAAGCTAAACCATTTGTTTCGCATGGATTTGAACGTAAATCTGCTACTTCCCTTTGATTTGAAGTTAAATCATGTGTTACGCTTGGATTTGAAGATCACTCGTTTGTTTCACCTACATTTGACGCTATATCACTTATATCGCAAGTATACGAAGCTAAATAATTCGTGTCGCATGGATTTGATGCTAAGCCTTCTACTTCGCATTGATTTGAAGCTCAATCATGTGTTTCGCTTGGATTTGAAGCTAACTCGTTTGTTTCGCATGCAGTTGAATCTAAATCATGTATATCACAAGTATTTGAAGCTAAACCATTTCTTTCGCATGGATTTGAAGGTATATCGTCTACTTCCCATTGATTTGAAGTTAAATCAAGTGTTACGCTTGGATTTAAAGCTCACTCGTTTGTTTCGCCTGCATTTGAAGCTTTATCACTTATATCGCAAGTATAAGAAGCTAAATAATTTGTGTTGCATGGATTTGATGCTAAGCCTTCTACTTCGCATTGATTTGAAGCTATATCATGTGATTCGCTTGGATTTGAAGCTAACTCGTTTGTTTCGCATGCAGTTGAAACTAAATCATGTATATCACAAGTATTTGAAGCTAAACCATTTGTTTCGCATGGATTTGAACCTAAATCTTCTACTTCGCATTCATTTGAAGTTAAATCATGTGTTACGCTTGGATTTAAAGCTCACTCGTTTGTTTCGCCTGCATTTGATGCTTTATCACTTATATCGCAAGTATAAGAAGCTAAATAATTTGTGTTGCATTGACTTGATGCTAAGCCTTCTACTTCGCATTGATTTGAAGCTAAATCATGTGTTTCTCTTGGATTTGAAGCTAACTCGTTTGTTTCGCAAGCAGCTGAAACTAAATCATGTATCTCACAAGTATTTGAAGCTAAACCACTTGTTTCGCATGGATTTGAAGTAAAATCTTGTACTTCGCATTGATTTGAAGTTAAATCATGTGTTACGCTTGGATTTAAAGCTCACTCGTTTGTTTCGCCTGCATTTGAAGCTTTATCACTTATATCGCAACTATACGAAGCTAAATAATTTGTGTCGCATGGATTTCATGCTAAGCCTTCTATTTGGCATTGATTTGAAGCTCAATCATGTGTTTCGCTTGGATTTGAAGCTAACTCGTTTGTTTCCCATACAGCTGAAGCTAAATCATGTATATCACAAGTATTTGAAGCTAAACCATTTGTTTCGCATGGATGTGAAGGTAAATCTGCTACTTCCCATTGATTTTAAGTTAAATCATGTGTTACGCTTGGATTTGAAGATCACTCGTTTGTTTCACCTGCATTTGAAGCTATATCACTTATATCGGAAGTATACGAACCTAAATAATTTGTGTCGCATGGATTTGATGCTAAGCCTTCTACATCGCATTGATTTCAAGCTAAATCATGTGTTTCGCTTGGATTTGAAGCTAACTCGTTTGTTTTGCATGCCGTTGAAGCTAAATCATGTATATCACAAGTATTTGAAGCTAAACCATTTGTTTCGCCTGGATTTGAAGGTAGATCTTCTACTACCCATTGATTTGAAGTTAAATCATGTGTTACGCTTGGACTTGAAGATCACTCGTTTGTTTCACCTGCATTTGAAGCTATATCACTTATATCGCAAGTATACGAAGCTAAATAATTTGTGTCGCATGGATTTGATGCTAAGCCTTCTATTTCGCATTGATTTCAAGCTAAATCATGTGTTTCGCTTGGATTTGAAGCTAACTCGTTTGTTTCGCGTGCAGTTGAAGCTAAATCATGTATATCAAAGGTATTTGAAGCTAAGCAATTTGTTTCTCATGGATTTGAAGGTAAATCTTCTACTTCGCATTGATTTGAAGTTAAATCATGTGTTATGCTTGGATTTAAAGCTCACTCGTTTGTTTCGCCTGCATTTGATGCTTTATCACTTATATCGCAAGTATAAGAAGCTTAATAATTTGTGTTGCATGGATTTGATGCTAAGCCTTCTACTTCGCATTGATTTGAAGCTAAATCATGTGTTTCGCTTGGATTTGAAGCTAACTCGTTTGTTTCCCATGCAGCTGAAGCTAAATCATGTATATCACAAGTATTTGAAGCTAAACCATTTGTTTCGCATGGATTTGAACGTAAATCTGCTACTTCCCTTTGATTTGAAGTTAAATCATGTGTTACGCTTGGATTTGAAGATCACTCGTTTGTTTCACCTACATTTGACGCTATATCACTTATATCGCAAGTATACGAAGCTAAATAATTCGTGTCGCATGGATTTGATGCTAAGCCTTCTACTTCGCATTGATTTGAAGCTCAATCATGTGTTTCGCTTGGATTTGAAGCTAACTCGTTTGTTTCGCATGCAGTTGAATCTAAATCATGTATATCACAAGTATTTGAAGCTAAACCATTTCTTTCGCATGGATTTGAAGGTATATCGTCTACTTCCCATTGATTTGAAGTTAAATCAAGTGTTACGCTTGGATTTAAAGCTCACTCGTTTGTTTCGCCTGCATTTGAAGCTTTATCACTTATATCGCAAGTATAAGAAGCTAAATAATTTGTGTTGCATGGATTTGATGCTAAGCCTTCTACTTCGCATTGATTTGAAGCTATATCATGTGATTCGCTTGGATTTGAAGCTAACTCGTTTGTTTCGCATGCAGTTGAAACTAAATCATGTATATCACAAGTATTTGAAGCTAAACCATTTGTTTCGCATGGATTTGAACCTAAATCTTCTACTTCGCATTCATTTGAAGTTAAATCATGTGTTACGCTTGGATTTAAAGCTCACTCGTTTGTTTCGCCTGCATTTGATGCTTTATCACTTATATCGCAAGTATAAGAAGCTAAATAATTTGTGTTGCATTGACTTGATGCTAAGCCTTCTACTTCGCATTGATTTGAAGCTAAATCATGTGTTTCTCTTGGATTTGAAGCTAACTCGTTTGTTTCGCAAGCAGCTGAAACTAAATCATGTATCTCACAAGTATTTGAAGCTAAACCACTTGTTTCGCATGGATTTGAAGTAAAATCTTGTACTTCGCATTGATTTGAAGTTAAATCATGTGTTACGCTTGGATTTAAAGCTCACTCGTTTGTTTCGCCTGCATTTGAAGCTTTATCACTTATATCGCAACTATACGAAGCTAAATAATTTGTGTCGCATGGATTTCATGCTAAGCCTTCTATTTGGCATTGATTTGAAGCTCAATCATGTGTTTCGCTTGGATTTGAAGCTAACTCGTTTGTTTCCCATACAGCTGAAGCTAAATCATGTATATCACAAGTATTTGAAGCTAAACCATTTGTTTCGCATGGATGTGAAGGTAAATCTGCTACTTCCCATTGATTTTAAGTTAAATCATGTGTTACGCTTGGATTTGAAGATCACTCGTTTGTTTCACCTGCATTTGAAGCTATATCACTTATATCGGAAGTATACGAACCTAAATAATTTGTGTCGCATGGATTTGATGCTAAGCCTTCTACATCGCATTGATTTCAAGCTAAATCATGTGTTTCGCTTGGATTTGAAGCTAACTCGTTTGTTTTGCATGCCGTTGAAGCTAAATCATGTATATCACAAGTATTTGAAGCTAAACCATTTGTTTCGCCTGGATTTGAAGGTAGATCTTCTACTACCCATTGATTTGAAGTTAAATCATGTGTTACGCTTGGACTTGAAGATCACTCGTTTGTTTCACCTGCATTTGAAGCTATATCACTTATATCGCAAGTATACGAAGCTAAATAATTTGTGTCGCATGGATTTGATGCTAAGCCTTCTATTTCGCATTGATTTCAAGCTAAATCATGTGTTTCGCTTGGATTTGAAGCTAACTCGTTTGTTTCGCATGCAGCTGAAGCAAATTCATGTATATCACAAGTATTTGAAGCTAAACCATTTGTTTCGCATAGATTTGAAGGTAAATCTTCTACTTCCCATTGATTTGATGTTAAATCATGTGTTACGCTTGGATTTAAAGCTCACTCGTTTGTTTCGCCTGCATTTGATGCTTTATCACTTATATCGCAAGTATAAGAAGCTAAATAATTTGTGTTGCATGGATTTGATGCTAAGCCTTCTACTTCGCATTGATTTGTAGCTAAATCATGTGTTTCGCTTGGATTTGAAGCTAACTCGTTTGTTTCGCATGCAGTTGAAGCTAAATCATGTATATCAAAGGTATTTGAAGCTAAGAAATTTGTTTCGCATGGATTTGAAGGTAAATCTTCTACCTCGCATTGATTTGAAGTTAAATCATGTGTTACGCTTGGATTTAAAGCTCACTCGTTTGTTTCGCCTGCATTTGAAGCTTTATCACTTATATCGCAAGTATAAGAAGCTAAATAATTTGTGTTGCATGGATTTGATGCTAAGCCTTCTACTTCGCATTGATTTGAAGCTAAATCATGTGTTTCGCTTGGATTTGAAGCTAACTCGTTTGTTTCCCATGCAGCTGAAGCTAAATCATGTATATCACAAGTATTTGAAGCTAAACCATTTGTTTCGCATGGATTTGAAGGTAAATCTGCTACTTCCCTTTGATTTGAAATTAAATCATGTGTTACGCTTGGATTTGAAGATCACTCGTTTGTTTCACCTGCATTTGAAGCTATATCACTTATATCGCAAGTATACGAAGCTAAATAATTTGTGTCGCATGGATTTGATGCTAAGCCTTCTACTTCGCATTGATTTGAAGCTAAATCATGTGTTTCGCTTGGAAATGAAGCTAACTCGTTAGTTTCGCATGCAGTTGAAGCTAAATCATGTATATCACAAGTATTTGAAGCTAAACCGTTTGTTTCGCATGGATTTGAAGGTAAATCTTCTGCTTCGCATTGATTTGAAGTTAAATCATGTGTTACGCTTGGATTTAAAGCTCACTCGTTTGTTTCGCCTGCATTTGATGCTTTATCACTTATGTCGCAAGTATAAGAAGCTAAATAATTTGTGTTGCATGGATTTGATGCTAAGCCTTCTACTTCGCATTGATTTGTAGCTAAATCATGTGTTTCGCTTGGAATTGAAACTAACTCGTTTGTTTCGCGTGCAGTTGAAGCTAAATCATGTATATCAAAGGTATTTGAAGCTAAGCAATTTGTTTCGCATGGATTTGAAGGTAAATCTTCTACTTCGCATTGATTTGAAGTTAAATCATGTGTTATGCTTGGATTTAAAGCTCACTCGTTTGTTTCGCCTGCATTTGATGCTTTATCACTTATATCGCAAGTATAAGAAGCTTAATAATTTGTGTTGCATGGATTTGATGCTGAGCCTTCTACTTCGCATTGATTTGAAGCTAAATCATGTGTTTCGCTTGGATTTGAAGCTAACTCGTTTGTTTCCCATGCAGCTGAAGCTAAATCATGTATATCACAAGTATTTGAAGCTAAACCATTTGTTTCGCATGGATTTGAACGTAAATCTGCTACTTCCCTTTGATTTGAAGTTAAATCATGTGTTACGCTTGGATTTGAAGATCACTCGTTTGTTTCACCTACATTTGACGCTATATCACTTATATCGCAAGTATACGAAGCTAAATAATTCGTGTCGCATGGATTTGATGCTAAGCCTTCTACTTCGCATTGATTTGAAGCTCAATCATGTGTTTCGCTTGGATTTGAAGCTAACTCGTTTGTTTCGCATGCAGTTGAATCTAAATCATGTATATCACAAGTATTTGAAGCTAAACCATTTCTTTCGCATGGATTTGAAGGTATATCGTCTACTTCCCATTGATTTGAAGTTAAATCAAGTGTTACGCTTGGATTTAAAGCTCACTCGTTTGTTTCGCCTGCATTTGATGCTTTATCACTTATATCGCAAGTATAAGAAGCTAAATAATTTGTGTTGCATTGATTTGATGCTAAGCCTTCTACTTCGCATTGATTTGAAGCTAAATCATGTGTTTCGCTTGGATTTGAAGCTAACTCGTTTGTTTCGCAAGCAGCTGAAACTAAATCATGTATCTCACAAGTATTTGAAGCTAAACCACTTGTTTCGCATGGATTTGAAGGAAAATCTTGTACTTCGCATTGATTTGAAGTTAAATCATGTGTTACGCTTGGATTTAAAGCTCACTCGTTTGTTTCGCCTGCATTTGAAGCTTTATCACTTATATCGCAACTATACGAAGCTAAATAATTTGTGTCGCATGGATTTCATGCTAAGCCTTCTATTTGGCATTGATTTGAAGCTCAATCATGTGTTTCGCTTGGATTTGAAGCTAACTCGTTTGTTTCCCATACAGCTGAAGCTAAATCATGTATATCACAAGTATTTGAAGCTAAACCATTTGTTTCGCATGGATGTGAAGGTAAATCTGCTACTTCCCATTGATTTTAAGTTAAATCATGTGTTACGCTTGGATTTGAAGATCACTCGTTTGTTTCACCTGCATTTGAAGCTATATCACTTATATCGGAAGTATACGAACCTAAATAATTTGTGTCGCATGGATTTGATGCTAAGCCTTCTACATCGCATTGATTTCAAGCTAAATCATGTGTTTCGCTTGGATTTGAAGCTAACTCGTTTGTTTTGCATGCCGTTGAAGCTAAATCATGTATATCACAAGTATTTGAAGCTAAACCATTTGTTTCGCCTGGATTTGAAGGTAGATCTTCTACTACCCATTGATTTGAAGTTAAATCATGTGTTACGCTTGGACTTGAAGATCACTCGTTTGTTTCACCTGCATTTGAAGCTATATCACTTATATCGCAAGTATACGAAGCTAAATAATTTGTGTCGCATGGATTTGATGCTAAGCCTTCTATTTCGCATTGATTTGAAGCTAAATCATGTGTTTCGCTTGGATTTTAAGCTAACTCGTTTGTTTCGCATGCATTTGAAGCTATATCACTTATATCGCAAGTATATGAAGCTAAATAATTTGTGTCGCATGGATTTGATGCTAATCCTTCTGTTTAGCATTGATTTGAAGCTAAATCATTTGTTTCGCTAGGATTTGAAGCTAACTCGTTTGTTTTGCATGCAGTTCAAGCTAAATCATGTATATCACAAGTATTTGAAGCTAAACCATTCGTTTCGCATGGATTTGAAGGAAAATCTTCTACTTCTATTGATTTGAAGCTAAATCATTTGTTTCGCTTGGATTTGAAGCTAACTCGTTTGTTTTGCATGCAGTTGAAGCTAAATCATGTATATCACAAGTATTTGAAGCTAAACCATTTGTTTCGCATGGATTTGAAGGTAGATCTTCTACTACCCATTGATTTGAAGTGAAATCATATGTTACGCTTGGACTTGAAGATCACTCGTTTGTTTCACCTGCATTTGAAGCTATATCACTTATATCGCAAGTATACGAAGCTAAATAATTTGTGTCGCATGGATTTGATGCTAAGCCTTCTATTTCGCATTGATTTGAAGCTAAATCATGTGTTTCGCTTGGATTTGAAGATCACTCGTTTGTTTCGCATGCAGTTGGAGCTAAATCATGTATATCACAATTATTTGAAGCTAAATCATTTGTTTCGCATGGATTTGAAGATAAGTCTTCTACTTCGCATTGATTTGAAGTTAAATCATGTGTTACGCTTGGATCTAAAGCTAACTCGTTTGTTTCGCCTGCATTTGAAGCTTTATCACTTATATCGCAAGTATAAGAAGCTAAATACTTTGTGTTGCATGGATTTGATGCTAAGCCTTCTACTTCGCATTGATTTGAAGCTAAATCATGTGTTTCGCTTGGATTTGAAGCTAACTCGTTTGTTTCGCATGCAGCCGAAGCTAAATCATGTATATCACAAGTATTTGAAGCTAAACCATTTGTTTCGCATGGATTGGAAGGTAAATCTTCTATTTCCCATTGATTTGAAGTTAAATCATGTGTTACGCTTGGATTTGAAGATCACTCGTTTGTTTCACCTGCATTTGAAGCTATATCACTTATATCGCAAGTATACGAAGCTAAATAATATGTGTCGCATGGATTTGATGCTAAGCCTTCTATTTCGCATTGATTTGAAGCTAAATCATGTGTTTCGCTTGGATTTGAAGCTAACTCGTTTGTTTCGCATGCATTTGAAGCTATATCACTTATATCGCAAGTATATGAAGCTAAATAATTTGTGTCGCATGGATTTGATGCTAAGCCTTCTGTTTAGCATTGATTTGAAGCTAAATCATTTGTTTCGCTTGGATTTGAAGCTAACTCGTTTGTTTTGCATGCAGTTGAAGCTAAATCATGTATATCACAAGTAGTTGAAGCTAAACCATTTGTTTCGCATGGATTTGAAGGTAGATCTTCTACTACCCATTGATTTGAAGTTAAATCATGTGTTACGCTTGGACTTGAAGATCACTCGTTTGTTTCACCTGCATTTGAAGCTATATCACTTATATCGCAAGTATACGAAGCTAAATAATTTGTGTCGCATGGATTTGTTGCTAAGCCTTCTATTTCGCATTGATTTGAAGCTAAATCATGTGTTTCGCTTGGATTTGAAGCTAACTCGTTTGTTTCGCATGCAGCCGAAGCTAAATCATGTATATCACAAGCATTTGAAGCTAAACCATTTGTCTCGCATGGATTTGAAGGTAAATCTTCTATTTCTCATTGATTTGAAGTTAAATCATGTGTTACGCTTGGATTTGAAGATCACTCGTTTGTTTCACCTGCATTTGAAGCTATATCACTTATATCGCAAGTATACGAAGCTAAATAATTTGTGTCGCATGGATTTGATGCTAAGCCTTCTATTTCGCATTGATTTGAAGCTAAATCATGTGCTTCGCTTGGATTTGAAGCTAACTCGTTTGTTTTGCATGCAGCTGAAGCAAAATCATGTATATCACAAGTATTTGAAGCTAAACCATTTGTTTCGCATGGATTTGAAGGTAAATCTTCTACTTCCCATTGATTTTAAGTTAAATCAAGTGTTACGCTTGGATTTGAAGATCACTGGTTTGTTTCACCTGCATTTGAAGCTATATCACTTATATTGCAAGTATACGAAGATAAATAATTTGTGTCGCATGGATTTGATGCTAAGCCTTCTATTTCGCATTGATTTGAAGCTAAATCATGTGTTTCGCTTGGATTTGAAGCTAACTCGTTTGTTTCGCATGCAGCCGAAGCTAAATCATGTGTATCACAAGTATTTTAAACTAAGCCATTTGTTTCGCATGGATTTGAAGGTAAATCTCCTACTTCCCATTGATTTGAAGTTAAATCAAGTGTTACGCTTGGATTTGAAGATCACTGGTTTGTTTCACCTGCATTTGAAGCTATATCACTTATATCGCAAGTATACGAAGCTAAATAATTTGTGTCGCATGGATTTGATGCTAAGCCTTCTATTTCGCATTGATTTGAAGCTAAATCATGTGTTTCGCTTGGATTTGAAGCTAACTCTTTTGTTTCGCATGCAGCCGAAGCTAAATCATGTGTATCACAAGTATTTTAAGCTAAGCCATTTGTTTCGCATGATTTGAAGGTAAATCTCCTACTTCCCATTGATTTGAAGTTAAATCAAGTGTTACGCTTGGATTTGAAGATCACTCGTTTGTTTCATCTGCATTTGAAGCTATATCACTTATATCGCAAGTATACGAAGCTAAATAATTTGTGTCGCATGGATTTGATGCTAAGCCTTCTATTTCGCATTGATTTGAAGCTAAATCATGTGTTTCGCTTGGATTTGAAGCTAACTCGTTCGTTTCGCATGCAGCTGAAGCTAAATCATGTATATCACAAGTATTTGAAGCTAAACCATTTGTTTAGAAATGGATTTTAAGGTAAATCTTCTACTTCCCATTGATTTGAAGTTAAATCATGTGTTACGCTTGGATTTGAAGATCACTCGTTTGTTTCGCCTGCATTTGAAGCTTTATCACTTATATCGCAAGTATAAGAAGCTAAATAATTTGTGTTGCATGGATTTGATGCTAAGCCTTCTACTTCGCATTGATTTGAAGCTAAATCATGTGTTACGCTTGGATTTAAAGCTCACTCGTTTGTTTCGCCTGCATTTGATGCTTTATCACTTATATCGCAAGTATAAGAAGCTAAATAATTTGTGTTGCATGGATTTGATGCTAAGCCTTCTACTTCGCATTGATTTGAAGCTAAATCATGTGTTTCGCTTGGATTTGAAGCTAACTCGTTTGTTTCGCATGCAGCTGAAACTAAATAAAGTATATCACAAGTATTTGAAGCTAAACCATTTGTTTCGCATGGATTTGAAGGTAAATCTTCTACTTCGCATTGATTTGAAGTTAAATCATGTGTTTCCCTTGGGTGTGAAGATCACTCGTGTGTTTCGCCTGCATTTGAAGCTATATCGCAAGTATAAGAAGCTGAATAATTTGTGTTGCATGGATTTGATGGTATGCCTTCTACTTCGCATTGATTTGAAGTTAAATCATGTGTTTCGCTTGGATTTGAAGCTAAATCGTTTGTTTCGCATGCAGCTGAAGCAAATTCATGTGTATCACAAGTATTTGAAGCTGAACTATTTGTTTCGCATGGATTTGAAGTTAAATCACGTGTTACGCTTGGATTTGAAAATCACTGGTTTGTTTCACCTGCATTTGAAGCTATATCACTTATATTGCAAGTATACGAAGCTAAATAATTTGTGTCGCATGGATTTGATGCTAAGCCTTCTATTTCGCATTGATTTGAAGCTAAATCATGTGTTTCGCTTGGATTTGAAGCTAACTCGTTTGTTTCGCATGAAGCTGAAGCTAAATCATTTATATCAAAAGTATTTGAAGCTAAACCGTTTGTTTCGCATGGATTTGAAGGTAAATCTTCTACTTCCCATTGATTTGAAGTAAAATCAAGTGTTACGCTTGGATTTGAAGATCACTGGTTTGTTTCACCTGCATTTGAAGCTATATCACTTATATTGCAAGTATACGAAGCTAAATAATTTGTGTCGCATGGATTTGATGCTAAGCCTTCTATTTCGTTTGATTTGAAGCTAAATCATGTGTTTCGCTTGGATTTGAAGCTAACTCGTTTGTTTCGCATGCAGCCGAAGCTAAATCATGTGTATCACAAGTATTTTAAGCTAAGCCATTTGTTTCGCATGGATTTGAAGGTAAATCTCCTACTTCCCATTGATTTGAAGTTAAATCAAGTGTTACGCTTGGATTTGAAGATCACTCGTTTGTTTCATCTGCATTTGAAGCTATATCACTTATATCGCAAGTATACGAAGCTAAATAATTTGTGTCGCATGGATTTGATGCTAAGCCTTCTATTTCGCATTGATTTGAAGCTAAATCATGTGTTTCGCTTGGATTTGAAGCTAACTCGTTTGTTTTGCATGCAGCTGAAGCAAAATCATGTATATCACAAGTATTTGAAGCTAAACCATTTGTTTCGCATGGATTTGAAGGTAAATCTTCTACTTCCCATTGATTTGAAGTTAAATCAAGTGTTACGCTTGGATTTGAAAATCACTGGTTTGTTTCACCTGCATTTGAAGCTATATCACTTATATTGCAAGTATACGAAGCTAAATAATTTGTGTCGCATGGATTTGATGCTAAGCCTTCTATTTCGCATTGATTTGAAGCTAAATCATGTGTTTCGCTTGGATTTGAAGCTAACTCGTTTGTTTCGCATGAAGCTGAAGCTAAATCATTTATATCAAAAGTATTTGAAGCTAAACCGTTTGTTTCGCATGGATTTGAAGGTAAATCATCTACTTCCCATTGATTTGAAGTTAAATCAAGTGTTACGCTCGGATTTGAAGATCACTCGTTTGTTTCGTCTACATTTGAAGCTATATCACTTATATCGCAAGTATACGAAGCTAAATAATTTGTGTCGCATGGATTTGATGCTAAGCCTTCTACTTCGCATTGATTTGAAGCTATATCATGTGTTTCGCTTGGATTTGAAGCTAACTCGTTTGTTTCGCATGAAGCTGAAGCTAAATCATGTATATCAAAAGTATTTGAAGCTAAACCGTTTGTTTCGCATGGATTTGAAGGTAAATCATCTACTTCCCATTGATTTGAAGTTAAATCAAGTGTTACGCTCGGAATTGAAGATCACTCGTTTGTTTCACCTGCATTTGAAGCTATATCACTTATATTGCAAGTATACGAAGATAAATAATTTGTGTCGCATGGGTTTGATGCTAAGCCTTCTATTTCGCATTGATTTGAAGCTAAATCATGTGTTTCGCTTGGATTTGAAGATCACTCGTTTGTTTCGCATGCAGTTGGAGCTAAATCATGTATATCACAATTATTTGAAGCTAAACCATTTGTTTCGCATGGATTTGAAGATAAGTCTTCTACTTCGCATTGATTTGAAGTTAAATCATGTGTTACGCTTGGATCTAAAGCTAACTCGTTTGTTTCGCCTGCATTTGAAGCTTTATCACTTATATCGCAAGTATAAGAAGCTAAATACTTTGTGTTGCATGGATTTGATGCTAAGCCTTCTACTTCGCATTGATTTGAAGCTAAATCATGTGTTTCGCTTGGATTTGAAGCTAACTCGTTTGTTTCGCATGCAGCCGAAGCTAAATCATGTATATCACAAGTATTTGAAGCTAAACCATTTGTTTCGCATGGATTGGAAGGTAAATCTTCTATTTCCCATTGATTTGAAGTTAAATCATGTGTTACGCTTGGATTTGAAGATCACTCGTTTGTTTCACCTGCATTTGAAGCTATATCACTTATATCGCAAGTATACGAAGCTAAATAATATGTGTCGCATGGATTTGATGCTAAGCCTTCTATTTCGCATTGATTTGAAGCTAAATCATGTGTTTCGCTTGGATTTGAAGCTAACTCGTTTGTTTCGCATGCATTTGAAGCTATATCACTTATATCGCAAGTATATGAAGCTAAATAATTTGTGTCGCATGGATTTGATGCTAAGCCTTCTGTTTAGCATTGATTTGAAGCTAAATCATTTGTTTCGCTTGGATTTGAAGCTAACTCGTTTGTTTTGCATGCAGTTGAAGCTAAATCATGTATATCACAAGTAGTTGAAGTTAAACCATTTGTTTCGCATGGATTTGAAGGTAGATCTTCTACTACCCATTGATTTGAAGTTAAATCATGTGTTACGCTTGGACTTGAAGATCACTCGTTTGTTTCACCTGCATTTGAAGCTATATCACTTATATCGCAAGTATACGAAGCTAAATAATTTGTGTCGCATGGATTTGTTGCTAAGCCTTCTATTTCGCATTGATTTGAAGCTAAATCATGTGTTTCGCTTGGATTTGAAGCTAACTCGTTTGTTTTGCATGCAGCTGAAGCAAAATCATGTATATCACAAGTATTTGAAGCTAAACCATTTGTTTCGCATGGATTTGAAGGTAAATCTTCTACTTCCCATTGATTTGAAGTTAAATCAAGTGTTACGCTTGGATTTGAAAATCACTGGTTTGTTTCACCTGCATTTGAAGCTATATCACTTATATTGCAAGTATACGAAGCTAAATAATTTGTGTCGCATGGATTTGATGCTAAGCCTTCTATTTCGCATTGATTTGAAGCTAAATCATGTGTTTCGCTTGAATTTGAAGCTAACTCGTTTGTTTCGCATGAAGCTGAAGCTAAATCATTTATATCAAAAGTATTTGAAGCTAAACCGTTTGTTTCGCATGGATTTGAAGGTAAATCATCTACTTCCCATTGATTTGAAGTTAAATCAAGTGTTACGCTCGGATTTGAAGATCACTCGTTTGTTTCGTCTGCATTTGAAGCTATATCACTTATATCGCAAGTATACGAAGCTAAATAATTTGTGTCGCATGGATTTGATGCTAAGCCTTCTACTTCGCATTGATTTGAAGCTATATCATGTGTTTCGCTTGGATTTGAAGCTAACTCGTTTGTTTCGCATGAAGCTGAAGCTAAATCATGTATATCAAAAGTATTTGAAGCTAAACCGTTTGTTTCGCATGGATTTGAAGGTAAATCATCTACTTCCCATTGATTTGAAGTTAAATCAAGTGTTACGCTCGGAATTGAAGATCACTCGTTTGTTTCACCTGCATTTGAAGCTATATCACTTATATTGCAAGTATACGAAGATAAATAATTTGTGTCGCATGGGTTTGATGCTAAGCCTTCTATTTCGCATTGATTTGAAGCTAAATCAAGTGTTACGCTTGGATTTGAAGATCACTCGTTTGTTTCATCTGCATTTGATGCTATATCACTTATATCGCAAGTATACGAAGCTAAATAATTTGTGTCGCATGGATTTGATGCTAAGCCTTCTATTTCGCATTGATATGAAGCTAAATCATGTGTTTCGCTTGGATTTGAAGCTAACTCGTTTGTTTTGCATGCAGCTGAAGCAAAATCATGTATATCACAAGTATTTGAAGCTAAACCATTTGTTTCGCATGGATTTGAAGGTAAATCTTCTACTTCCCATTGATTTGAAGTTAAATCAAGTGTTACGCTTGGATTTGAAGATCACTGGTTTGTTTCACCTGCATTTGAAGCTATATCACTTATATTGCAAGTATACGAAGCTAAATAATTTGTGTCGCATGGATTTGATGCTAAGCCTTCTATTTCGCATTGATTTGAAGCTAAATCATGTGTTTCGCTTGGATTTGAAGCTAACTCGTTTGTTTCGCATGCAGCCGAAGCTAAATCATGTATATCACAAGTATTTGAAGCTAAACCATTTGTTTCGCATGGATTGGAAGGTAAATCTTCTATTTCCCATTGATTTGAAGTTAAATCATGTGTTACGCTTGGATTTGAAGATCACTCGTTTGTTTCACCTGCATTTGAAGCTATATCACTTATATCGCAAGTATAAGAAGCTAAATAATTTGTGTTGCATGGATTTGATGCTAAGCCTTCTACTTCGCATTGATTTGAAGCTAAATCATGTGTTACGCTTGGATTTAAAGCTCACTCGTTTGTTTCGCCTGCATTTGATGCTTTATCACTTATATCGCAAGTATAAGAAGCTAAATAATTTGTGTTGCATGGATTTGATGCTAAGCCTTCTACTTCGCATTGATTTGAAGCTAAATCATGTGTTTCGCTTGGATTTGAAGCTAACTCGTTTGTTTCGCATGCAGCTGAAACTAAATAAAGTATATCACAAGTATTTGAAGCTAAACCATTTGTTTCGCATGGATTTGAAGGTAAATCTTCTACTTCGAATTGATTTGAAGTTAAATCATGTGTTTCCCTTGGGTGTGAAGATCACTCGTGTGTTTCGCCTGCATTTGAAGCTATATCGCAAGTATAAGAAGCTGAATAATTTGTGTTGCATGGATTTGATGGTATGCCTTCTACTTCGCATTGATTTGAAGTTAAATCATGTGTTTCGCTTGGATTTGAAGCTAAATCGTTTGTTTCGCATGCAGCTGAAGCAAATTCATGTGTATCACAAGTATTTGAAGCTGAACTATTTGTTTCGCATGGATTTGAAGTTAAATCACGTGTTACGCTTGGATTTGAAAATCACTGGTTTGTTTCAACTGCATTTGAAGCTATATCACTTATATTGCAAGTATACGAAGCTAAATAATTTGTGTCGCATGGATTTGATGCTAAGCCTTCTATTTCGCATTGATTTGAAGCTAAATCATGTGTTTCGCTTGGATTTGAAGCTAACTCGTTTGTTTCGCATGAAGCTGAAGCTAAATCATTTATATCAAAAGTATTTGAAGCTAAACCGTTTGTTTCGCATGGATTTGAAGGTAAATCTTCTACTTCCCATTGATTTGAAGTTAAATCAAGTGTTACGCTTGGATTTGAAGATCACTGGTTTGTTTCACCTGCATTTGAAGCTATATCACTTATATTGCAAGTATACGAAGCTAAATAATTTGTGTCGCATGGATTTGATGCTAAGCCTTCTATTTCGCTTTGATTTGAAGCTAAATCATGTGTTTCGCTTGGATTTGAAGCTAACTCGTTTGTTTCGCATGCAGCCGAAGCTAAATCATGTGTATCACAAGTATTTTAAGCTAAGCCATTTGTTTCGCATGGATTTGAAGGTAAATCTCCTACTTCCCATTGATTTGAAGTTAAATCAAGTGTTACGCTTGGATTTGAAGATCACTCGTTTGTTTCATCTGCATTTGAAGCTATATCACTTATATCGCAAGTATACGAAGCTAAATAATTTGTGCCGCATGGATTTGATGCTAAGCCTTCTATTTCGCATTGATTTGAAGCTAAATCATGTGTTTCGCTTGGATTTGAAGCTAACTCGTTTGTTTTGCATGCAGCTGAAGCAAAATCATGTATATCACAAGTATTTGAAGCTAAACCATTTGTTTCGCATGGATTTGAAGGTAAATCTTCTACTTCCCATTGATTTGAAGTTAAATCAAGTGTTACGCTTGGATTTGAAAATCACTGGTTTGTTTCACCTGCATTTGAAGCTATATCACTTATATTGCAAGTATACGAAGCTAAATAATTTGTGTCGCATGGATTTGATGCTAAGCCTTCTATTTCGCATTGATTTGAAGCTAAATCATGTGTTTCGCTTGGATTTGAAGCTAACTCGTTTGTTTCGCATGAAGCTGAAGCTAAATCATTTATATCAAAAGTATTTGAAGCTAAACCGTTTGTTTCGCATGGATTTGAAGGTAAATCATCTACTTCCCATTGATTTGAAGTTAAATCAAGTGTTACGCTCGGATTTGAAGATCACTCGTTTGTTTCGTCTGCATTTGAAGCTATATCACTTATATCGCAAGTATACGAAGCTAAATAATTTGTGTCGCATGGATTTGATGCTAAGCCTTCTACTTCGCATTGATTTGAAGCTATATCATGTGTTTCGCTTGGATTTGAAGCTAACTCGTTTGTTTCGCATGAAGCTGAAGCTAAATCATGTATATCAAAAGTATTTGAAGCTAAACCGTTTGTTTCGCATGGATTTGAAGGTAAATCATCTACTTCCCATTGATTTGAAGTTAAATCAAGTGTTACGCTCGGAATTGAAGATCACTCGTTTGTTTCACCTGCATTTGAAGCTATATCACTTAAATTGCAAGTATACGAAGAGAAATAATTTGTGTCGCATGGGTTTGATGCTAAGCCTTCTATTTCGCATTGATTTGAAGCTAAATCAAGTGTTACGCTTGGATTTGAAGATCACTCGTTTGTTTCATCTGCATTTGATGCTATATCACTTATATCGCAAGTATACGAAGCTAAATAATTTGTGTCGCATGGATTTGATGCTAAGCCTTCTATTTCGCATTGATATGAAGCTAAATCATGTGTTTCGCTTGGATTTGAAGCTAACTCGTTTGTTTTGCATGCAGCTGAAGCAAAATCATGTATATAACAAGTATTTGAAGCTAAACCATTTGTTTCGCATGGATTTGAAGGTAAATCTTCTACTTCCCATTGATTTGAAGTTAAATCAAGTGTTACGCTTGGATTTGAAGATCACTGGTTTGTTTCACCTGCATTTGAAGCTATATCACTTATATTGCAAGTATACGAAGCTAAATAATTTGTGTCGCATGGATTTGATGCTAAGCCTTCTATTTCGCATTGATTTGAAGCTAAATCATGTGTTTCGCTTGGATTTGAAGCTAACTCGTTTGTTTCGCATGCAGCCGAAGCTAAATCATGTATATCACAAGTATTTGAAGCTAAACCATTTGTTTAGAAATGGATTTGAAGGTAAATCTTCTAGTTCGTATTGATCTGAATTTAAATCATGTGTTACGCTTGGATTTACAGCTCACTCGTTTGTTTCGCCTGCTTTTGAAGCTTTATCACTTATATCGCAAGTATAAGAAGCTAAATAATTTTTGTTGCATGGATTTGATGCTAAGCCTTCTACTTCGCATTGATTTGAAGCTGAATCATGTGTTTCGCTTGGATTTGAAGCTAACTCGTTTGTTTCGCATGAAGCTGAAGCTAAATCATTTATATCAAAAGTATTTGAAGCTAAACCGTTTGTTTCGCATGGATTTGAAGGTAAATCATCTACTTCCCATTGATTTGAAGTTAAATCAAGTGTTACGCTCGGATTTGAAGATCACTCGTTTGTTTCGTCTGCATTTGAAGCTATATCACTTATATCGCAAGTATACGAAGCTAAATAATTTGTGTCGCATGGATTTGATGCTAAGCCTTCTACTTCGCATTGATTTGAAGCTATATCATGTGTTTCGCTTGGATTTGAAGCTAACTCGTTTGTTTCGCATGAAGCTGAAGCTAAATCATGTATATCAAAAGTATTTGAAGCTAAACCGTTTGTTTCGCATGGATTTGAAGGTAAATCATCTACTTCCCATTGATTTGAAGTTAAATCAAGTGTTACGCTCGGAATTGAAGATCACTCGTTTGTTTCACCTGCATTTGAAGCTATATCACTTAAATTGCAAGTATACGAAGAGAAATAATTTGTGTCGCATGGGTTTGATGCTAAGCCTTCTATTTCGCATTGATTTGAAGCTAAATCAAGTGTTACGCTTGGATTTGAAGATCACTCGTTTGTTTCATCTGCATTTGATGCTATATCACTTATATCGCAAGTATACGAAGCTAAATAATTTGTGTCGCATGGATTTGATGCTAAGCCTTCTATTTCGCATTGATATGAAGCTAAATCATGTGTTTCGCTTGGATTTGAAGCTAACTCGTTTGTTTTGCATGCAGCTGAAGCAAAATCATGTATATAACAAGTATTTGAAGCTAAACCATTTGTTTCGCATGGATTTGAAGGTAAATCTTCTACTTCCCATTGATTTGAAGTTAAATCAAGTGTTACGCTTGGATTTGAAGATCACTGGTTTGTTTCACCTGCATTTGAAGCTATATCACTTATATTGCAAGTATACGAAGCTAAATAATTTGTGTCGCATGGATTTGATGCTAAGCCTTCTATTTCGCATTGATTTGAAGCTAAATCATGTGTTTCGCTTGGATTTGAAGCTAACTCGTTTGTTTCGCATGCAGCCGAAGCTAAATCATGTATATCACAAGTATTTGAAGCTAAACCATTTGTTTAGAAATGGATTTGAAGGTAAATCTTCTAGTTCGTATTGATCTGAATTTAAATCATGTGTTACGCTTGGATTTACAGCTCACTCGTTTGTTTCGCCTGCTTTTGAAGCTTTATCACTTATATCGCAAGTATAAGAAGCTAAATAATTTTTGTTGCATGGATTTGATGCTAAGCCTTCTACTTCGCATTGATTTGAAGCTGAATCTTGTGTTTCGCTTGGATTTGAAGCTAACTTTTTTGTTTCGCATGCAGTTGAAACTAAATCATGTTTATCACAAGTATTTGAAGCTAAACCATTTGTTTCGCATGGATTTGAAGGTAGATCTTCTACTACCCATTGATTTGAAGTTAAATCATGTGTTACGCTTGGACTTGAAGATCACTCGTTTGTTTCACCTGCATTTGAAGCTATATCACTTATATCGCAAGTATACGAAGCTAAATAATTTGTGTCGCATGGATTTGATGCTAAGCCTTCTATTTCGCATTGATTTGAACTAAATCATGTGTTTCGCTTGGATTTGAAGCTAACTCGTTTGTTTCGCATGCAGCCGAAGCTAAATCATGTATATCACAAGTATTTGAAGCTAAACCATTTGTTTCGCATGGATTTGAAGGTAAATCTTCTACTTCGCATTGATTTGAAGTTAAATCATGTGTTTCCCTTGGGTGTGAAGATCACTCGTGTGTTTCGCCTGCATTTGAAGCTATATCGCAAGTATAAGAAGCTGAATAATTTGTGTTGCATGGATTTGATGGTATGCCTTCTACTTCGCATTGATTTGAAGTTAAATCATGTGTTTCGCTTGGATTTGAAGCTAAATCGTTTGTTTCGCATGCAGCTGAAGCAAATTCATGTGTATCACAAGTATTTGAAGCTGAACTATTTGTTTCGCATGGATTTGAAGTTAAATCACGTGTTACGCTTGGATTTGAAGATCACTCGTTTGTTTCGTCTGCATTTGAAGCTATATCACTTATATCGCAAGTATACGAAGCTAAATAATTTGTGTCGCATGGATTTGATGCTAAGCCTTCTACTTCACATTGATTTGAAGCTAAATCATGTGTTTCGCTTGGATTTTAAGCTAACTCGTCTGTTTCGCATGCAGCCAAAGCTAAATCATGTGTATCACAAGTATTTGAAGCTAAACCATTTGTTTCGCATGGATTTGAAGGTAAATCTTCTACTTCCCATTGATTTGAAGTTAAATCATGTGTTACGCTTGGATTTACAGCTCACTTGTTTGTTTCGCCTGCTTTTGAAGCTTTATCACTTATATCGCAAGTATAAGAAGCTAAATAATTTTTGTTGCATGGATTTGATGCTAAGCCTTCTACTTCGCATTGATTTGTAGCTAAATCATGTGTCTCGCTTGGATTTGAAGCTAACTCGTTTGTTTCCCATGCAGCTGAAGCTAAATCATGTATATCACAAGTATTTGAAGCTAAACCATTTGTTTCGCATGGATTTGAAGGTAAATCTTCTACTTCGCATTGATTTGAAGTTAATTCATGTGTTACGATTGGATTTAAAGCTCAATCGTATGTTTCACCTGCATTTGGAGCTTTATCACATATATCGCAAGTATAAGAAGCTAAATAATTTGTGTTGCATGGATTTGATGCTAAGCCTTCTATTTTGCATTGATTTGAAGCTAAATCATGTGTTTCGCTTGGATTTGAAGCTAACTCGTTTGTTTCGCATGCAGCTGAAGCTAAATCATGTATATCACAAGTATTTGAAGCTAAACCATTTGTTTAGAAATGGATTTGAAGGTAAATCTTCTAGTTCGTATTGATCTGAATTTAAATCATGTGTTACGCTTGGATTTACAGCTCACTCGTTTGTTTCGCCTGCTTTTGAAGCTTTATCACTTATATCGCAAGTATAAGAAGCTAAATAATTTGTGTCGCATGGATTTGATGCTAAGCCTTCTATTTCGCATTGATTTGAACTAAATCATGTGTTTCGCTTGGATTTGAAGCTAACTCGTTTGTTTCGCATGCAGCCGAAGCTAAATCATGTATATCACAAGTATTTGAAGCTAAACCATTTGTTTCGCATGGATTTGAAGGTAAATCTTCTATTTCCCATTGATTTGAAGTTAAATCATGTGTTACGATTGGACTTGAAGATCACTCGTTTGTTTCACCTGCATTTGAAGCTATATCACTTATATCGCAAGTATACGAAGCTAAATAATTTGTGTCGCATGGATTTGATGCTAAGCCTTCTATTTCGCATTGATTTGAACTAAATCATGTGTTTCGCTTGGATTTGAAGCTAACTCGTTTGTTTCGCATGCAGCCGAAGCTAAATCATGTATATCACAAGTATTTGAAGCTAAACCATTTGTTTCGCATGGATTTGGAGGTAAATCTTCTACTCCCATTGATTTGAAGTTAAATCAAGTGTTACGCTTGGATTTGAAGATCACTGGTTTGTTTCACCTGCGTTTGAAGCTATATCACTTATATTGCAAGTATACGAAGCTAAATAATTTGTGTCGCATGGATTTGATGCTAAGCCTTCTATTTCGCATTGATTTGAAGCTAAATCATGTGTTTCGCTTGGATTTGAAGCTAACTCGTTTGTTTCGCATGCAGCCGAAGCTAAATCATGTGTATCACAAGTATTTTATGCTAAACCATTTGTTTCGCATGGATTTGAAGGTAAATCTCCTACTTCCCATTGATTTGAAGTTAAATCATGTGTTACGCTTGGATTTGAAGATCACTCGTTTGTTTCACCTGCATTTGAAGCTATATCACTTATATCGCAAGTATACGAAGCTAAATAATTTGTGTCGCATGGATTTGATGCTAAGCCTTCTATTTCGCATTGATTTGAAGCTAAATCATGTGTTTCGCTTGGATTTGAAGCTAACTCGTTTGTTTCGCATGCATTTGAAGCTATATCACTTATATCGCAAGTATATGAAGCTAAATAATTTGTGTCGCATGGATTTGATGCTAAACCTTCTGTTTAGCATTGATTTGAAGCTAAATCATTTGTTTCGCTAGGATTTGAAGCTAACTCGTTTGATTTGCATGCAGTTGAAGCTAAATCATGTATATCACAAGTATTTGAAGCTAAACCATTCGTTTCGCATGGATTTGAAGGAAAATCTTCTACTTCTATTGATTTGAAGCTAAATCATTTGTTTCGCTTGGATTTGAAGCTAACTCGTTTGTTTTGCATGCCGTTGAAGCTAAATCATGTATATCACAAGTATTTGAAGCTAAACCATTTGTTTCGCATGGATTTGAAGGTAGATCTTCTACTACCCATTGATTTGAAGTTAAATCATGTGTTACGCTTGGACTTGAAGATCACTCGTTTGTTTCACCTGCATTTGAAGCTATATCACTTACATCGCAAGTATAAGAAGCTAAATAATTTGTGTTGCATGGATTTGATGCTAAGCCTTCTACTTCGCATTGATTTGAAGCTAAATCATGTGTTACGCTTGGATTTAAAGCTCACTCGTTTGTTTCGCCTGCATTTGATGCTTTATCACTTATATCGCAAGTATAAGAAGCTAAATAATTTGTGTTGCATGGATTTGATGCTAAGCCTTCTACTTCGCATTGATTTGAAGCTAAATCATGTGTTTCGCTTGGATTTGAAGCTAACTCGTTTGTTTCGCATGCAGCTGAAACTAAATAAAGTATATCACAAGTATTTGAAGCTAAACCATTTGTTTCGCATGGATTTGAAGGTAAATCTTCTACTTCGCATTGATTTGAAGTTAAATCATGTGTTTCCCTTGGGTGTGAAGATCACTCGTGTGTTTCGCCTGCATTTGAAGCTATATCGCAAGTATAAGAAGCTGAATAATTTGTGTTGCATGGATTTGATGGTATGCCTTCTACTTCGCATTGATTTGAAGTTAAATCATGTGTTTCGCTTGGATTTGAAGCTAAATCGTTTGTTTCGCATGCAGCTGAAGCAAATTCATGTGTATCACAAGTATTTGAAGCTGAACTATTTGTTTCGCATGGATTTGAAGTTAAATCACGTGTTACGCTTGGATTTGAAGATCACTCGTTTGTTTCGTCTGCATTTGAAGCTATATCACTTATATCGCAAGTATACGAAGCTAAATAATTTGTGTCGCATGGATTTGATGCTAAGCCTTCTACTTCACATTGATTTGAAGCTAAATCATGTGTTTCGCTTGGATTTTAAGCTAACTCGTTTGTTTCCCATGCAGCTGAAGCTAAATCATGTATATCACAAGTATTTGAAGCTAAACCATTCGTTTCGCATGGATTTGAAGGTAAATCTTCTACTTCCCATTGATTTGAAGTTAAATCATGTGTTACGCTTGGATTTACAGCTCACTTGTTTGTTTCGCCTGCTTTTGAAGCTTTATCACTTATATCGCAAGTATAAGAAGCTAAATAATTTTTGTTGCATGGATTTGATGCTAAGCCTTCTACTTCGCATTGATTTGTAGCTAAATCATGTGTCTCGCTTGGATTTGAAGCTAACTCGTTTGTTTCCCATGCAGCTGAAGCTAAATCATGTATATCACAAGTATTTGAAGCTAAACCATTCGTTTCGCATGGATTTGAAGGTAAATCTTCTACTTCGCATTGATTTGAAGTTAATTCATGTGTTACGATTGGATTTAAAGCTCAATCGTATGTTTCACCTGCATTTGGAGCTTTATCACATATATCGCAAGTATAAGAAGCTAAATAATTTGTGTTGCATGGATTTGATGCTAAGCCTTCTATTTTGCATTGATTTGAAGCTAAATCATGTGTTTCGCTTGGATTTGAAGCTAACTCGTTTGTTTCGCATGCAGCTGAAGCTAAATCATGTATATCACAAGTATTTGAAGCTAAACCATTTGTTTAGAAATGGATTTGAAGGTAAATCTTCTAGTTCGTATTGATCTGAATTTAAATCATGTGTTACGCTTGGATTTACAGCTCACTCGTTTGTTTCGCCTGCTTTTGAAGCTTTATCACTTATATCGCAAGTATAAGAAGCTAAATAATTTTTGTTGCATGGATTTGATGCTAAGCCTTCTACTTCGCATTGATTTGAAGCTGAATCATGTGTTTCGCTTGGATTTGAAGCTAACTTTTTTGTTTCGCATGCAGTTGAAACTAAATCATGTTTATCACAAGTATTTGAAGCTAAACCATTTGTTTCGCATGGATTTGAAGGTAGATCTTCTACTACCCATTGATTTGAAGTTAAATCATGTGTTACGCTTGGACTTGAAGATCACTCGTTTGTTTCACCTGCATTTGAAGCTATATCACTTATATCGCAAGTATACGAAGCTAAATAATTTGTGTCGCATGGATTTGATGCTAAGCCTTCTATTTCGCATTGATTTGAACTAAATCATGTGTTTCGCTTGGATTTGAAGCTAACTCGTTTGTTTCGCATGCAGCCGAAGCTAAATCATGTATATCACAAGTATTTGAAGCTAAACCATTTGTTTCGCATGGATTTGAAGGTAAATCTTCTATTTCCCATTGATTTGAAGTTAAATCATGTGTTACGATTGGACTTGAAGATCACTCGTTTGTTTCACCTCCATTTGAAGCTATATCACTTATATCGCAAGTATACGAAGCTAAATAATTTGTGTCGCATGGATTTGATGCTAAGCCTTCTATTTCGCATTGATTTGAACTAAATCATGTGTTTCGCTTGGATTTGAAGCTAACTCGTTTGTTTCGCATGCAGCCGAAGCTAAATCATGTATATCACAAGTATTTGAAGCTAAACCATTTGTTTCGCATGGATTTGGAGGTAAATCTTCTACTCCCATTGATTTGAAGTTAAATCAAGTGTTACGCTTGGATTTGAAGATCACTGGTTTGATTCACCTGCGTTTGAAGCTATATCACTTATATTGCAAGTATACGAAGCTAAATAATTTGTGTCGCATGGATTTGATGCTAAGCCTTCTATTTCGCATTGATTTGAAGCTAAATCATGTGTTTCGCTTGGATTTGAAGCTAACTCGTTTGTTTCGCATGCAGCTGAAACTAAATAAAGTATATCACAAGTATTTGAAGCTAAACCATTTGTTTCGCATGGATTTGAAGGTAAATCTTCTACTTCGCATTGATTTGAAGTTAAATCATGTGTTTCCCTTGGGTGTGAAGATCACTCGTGTGTTTCGCCTGCATTTGAAGCTATATCGCAAGTATAAGAAGCTGAATAATTTGTGTTGCATGGATTTGATGGTATGCCTTCTACTTCGCATTGATTTGAAGTTAAATCATGTGTTTCGCTTGGATTTGAAGCTAAATCGTTTGTTTCGCATGCAGCTGAAGCAAATTCATGTGTATCACAAGTATTTGAAGCTGAACTATTTGTTTCGCATGGATTTGAAGTTAAATCACGTGTTACGCTTGGATTTGAAGATCACTCGTTTGTTTCGTCTGCATTTGAAGCTATATCACTTATATCGCAAGTATACGAAGCTAAATAATTTGTGTCGCATGGATTTGATGCTAAGCCTTCTACTTCACATTGATTTGAAGCTAAATCATGTGTTTCGCTTGGATTTTAAGCTAACTCGTCTGTTTCGCATGCAGCCGAAGCTAAATCATGTGTATCACAAGTATTTGAAGCTAAACCATTTGTTTCGCATGGATTTGAAGGTAAATCTTCTACTTCCCATTGATTTGAGGTTAAATCATGTGTTACGCTTGGATTTACAGCTCACTTGTTTGTTTCGCCTGCTTTTGAAGCTTTATCACTTATATCGCAAGTATAAGAAGCTAAATAATTTTTGTTGCATGGATTTGATGCTAAGCCTTCTACTTCGCATTGATTTGTAGCTAAATCATGTGTCTCGCTTGGATTTGAAGCTAACTCGTTTGTTTCCCATGCAGCTGAAGCTAAATCATGTATATCACAAGTATTTGAAGCTAAACCATTTGTTTCGCATGGATTTGAAGGTAAATCTTCTACTTCGCATTGATTTGAACTTAATTCATGTGTTACGATTGGATTTAAAGCTCAATCGTATGTTTCACCTGCATTTGGAGCTTTATCACATATATCGCAAGTATAAGAAGCTAAATAATTTGTGTTGCATGGATTTGATGCTAAGCCTTCTATTTTGCATTGATTTGAAGCTAAATCATTTGTTTCGCTTGGATTTGAAGCTAACTCGTTTGTTTTGCATGCCGTTGAAGCTAAATCATGTATATCACAAGTATTTGAAGCTAAACCATTTGTTTCGCATGGATTTGAAGGTAGATCTTCTAGTTCGTATTGATCTGAATTTAAATCATGTGTTACGCTTGGATTTACAGCTCACTCGTTTGTTTCGCCTGCTTTTGAAGCTTTATCACTTATATCGCAAGTATAAGAAGCTAAATAATTTTTGTTGCATGGATTTGATGCTAAGCCTTCTACTTCGCATTGATTTGAAGCTGAATCATGTGTTACGCTTGGATTTAAAGCTCACTCGTTTGTTTCACCTGCATTTGAAGCTATATCACTTATATCGCAAGTATACGAAGCTAAATAATTTGTGTCGCATGGATTTGATGCTAAGCCTTCTATTTCGCATTGATTTGAACTAAATCATGTGTTTCGCTTGGATTTGAAGCTAACTCGTTTGTTTCGCATGCAGCCGAAGCTAAATCATGTATATCACAAGTATTTGAAGCTAAACCATTTGTTTCGCATGGATTTGAAGGTAAATCTTCTATTTCCCATTGATTTGAAGTTAAATCATGTGTTACGATTGGACTTGAAGATCACTCGTTTGTTTCACCTGCATTTGAAGCTATATCACTTATATCGCAAGTATACGAAGCTAAATAATTTGTGTCGCATGGATTTGATGCTAAGCCTTCTATTTCGCATTGATTTGAACTAAATCATGTGTTTCGCTTGGATTTGAAGCTAACTCGTTTGTTTCGCATGCAGCCGAAGCTAAATCATGTATATCACAAGTATTTGAAGCTAAACCATTTGTTTCGCATGGATTTGGAGGTAAATCTTCTACTCCCATTGATTTGAAGTTAAATCAAGTGTTACGCTTGGATTTGAAGATCACTGGTTTGTTTCACCTGCGTTTGAAGCTATATCACTTATATTGCAAGTATACGAAGCTAAATAATTTGTGTCGCATGGATTTGATGCTAAGCCTTCTATTTCGCATTGATTTGAAGCTAAATCATGTGTTTCGCTTGGATTTGAAACTAACTCGTTTGTTTCGCATGCAGCCGAAGCTAAATCATGTGTATCACAAGTATTTTATGCTAAACCATTTGTTTCGCATGGATTTGAAGGTAAATCTCCTACTTCCCATTGATTTGAAGTTAAATCATGTGTTACGCTTGGATTTGAAGATCACTCGTTTGTTTCACCTGCATTTGAAGCTATATCACTTATATCGCAAGTATACGAAGCTAAATAATTTGTGTCGCATGGATTTGATGCTAAGCCTTCTATTTCGCATTGATTTGAAGCTAAATCATGTGTTTCGCTTGGATTTGAAGCTAACTCGTTTGTTTCGCATGCATTTGCATGCTAAATAATTTGTGTCGCATGGATTTGATGCTAAACCTTCTGTTTAGCATTGATTTGAAGCTAAATCATTTGTTTCGCTAGGATTTGAAGCTAACTCGTTTGATTTGCATGCAGTTGAAGCTAAATCATGTATATCACAAGTATTTGAAGCTAAACCATTCGTTTCGCATGGATTTGAAGGAAAATCTTCTACTTCTATTGATTTGAAGCTAAATCATTTGTTTCGCTTGGATTTGAAGCTAACTCGTTTGTTTTGCATGCCGTTGAAGCTAAATCATGTATATCACAAGTATTTGAAGCTAAACCATTTGTTTCGCATGGATTTGAAGGTAGATCTTCTACTACCCATTGATTTGAAGTTAAATCATGTGTTACGCTTGGACTTGAAGATCACTCGTTTGTTTCACCTGCATTTGAAGCTATATCACTTATATCGCAAGTATACGAAGCTAAATAATTTGTGTCGCATGGATTTGATGCTAAGCCTTCTATTTCGCATTGATTTGAAGCTAAATCATGTGTTTCGCTTGGATTTTAAGCTAACTCGTTTGTTTCGCATGCATTTGAAGCTATATCACTTATATCGCAAGTATATGAAGCTAAATAATTTGTGTCGCATGGATTTGATGCTAATCCTTCTGTTTAGCATTGATTTGAAGCTAAATCATTTGTTTCGCTAGGATTTGAAGCTAACTCGTTTGTTTTGCATGCAGTTCAAGCTAAATCATGTATATCACAAGTATTTGAAGCTAAACCATTCGTTTCGCATGGATTTGAAGGAAAATCTTCTATTTCTATTGATTTGAAGCTAAATCATTTGTTTCGCTTGGATTTGAAGCTAACTCGTTTGTTTTGCATGCAGTTGAATCTAAATCATGCATATCACAAGTATTTGAAGCTAAACCATTTGTTTCGCATGGATTTGAAGGTAGATCTTCTACTACCCATTGATTTGAAGTGAAATGATATGTTACGCTTGGACTTGAAGATCACTCGTTTGTTTCACCTGCATTTGAAGCTATATCACTTATATCGCAAGTATACGAAGCTAAATAATTTGTGTCGCATGGATTTGATGCTAAGCCTTCTATTTCGCATTGATTTGAAGCTAAATCATGTGTTTCGCTTGGATTTGAAGATCACTCGTTTGTTTCGCATGCAGTTGGAGCTGAATCATGTATATCACAATTATTTGAAGCTAAACCATTTGTCTCGCATGGATTTGAATATAAGTCTTCTACTTCGCATTGATTTGAAGTTAAATCATGTGTTACGCTTGGATCTAAAGCTAACTCGTTTGTTTCGCCTGCATTTGAAGCTTTATCACTTATATCGCAAGTATAAGAAGCTAAATACTTTGTGTTGCATGGATTTGATGCTAAGCCTTCTACTTCGCATTGATTTGAAGCTAAATCATGTGTTTCGCTTGGATTTGAAGCTAACTCGTTTGTTTCGCATGCAGCCGAAGCTAAATCATGTATATCACAAGTATTTGAAGCTAAACCATTTGTTTAGAAATGGATTTGAAGGTAAATCTTCTATTTCCCATTGATTTGAAGTTAAATAAAGTGTTACGCTTGGATTTGAAGGTCACTCGTTTGTTTCACCTGCATTTGAAGCTATATCACTTATATCGCAAGTATACAAAGCTAAATAATATGTGTCGCATGGATTTGATGCTAAGCCTTCTATTTCGCATTGATTTGAAGCTAAATCATGTGTTTCGCTTGGATTTGAAGCTAACTCGTTTGTTTCGCATGCAGCCGAAGCTAAATCATGTATATCACAAGTATTTGAAGCTAAACCATTTGTTTCGCATGGATTTGAAGGTAAATCTTCTATTTCCCATTGATTTGAAGTTAAATCATGTGTTACGCTTGGATTTGAAGATCACTCGTTTGTTTCACCTGCATTTGAAGCTATATCACTTATATCGCAAGTATACGAAGCTAAATAATTTGTGTCGCATGGATTTGATGTTAAGCCTTCTATTTCGCATTGATTTGAAGCTAAATCATGTGTTTCGCTTGGATTTGAAGCTAACTCGTTTGTTTTGAATGCAGCTGAAGCTAAATCATGTGTATCACAAGTATTTGAAGCTAAACCATTTGTTTCGCATGGATTTGGAGGTAAATCTTCTACTCCCATTGATTTGAAGTTAAATCAAGTGTTACGCTTGGATTTGAAGATTACTGGTATGTTTCACCTGCATTTGAAGCTATATCACTTATATTGCAAGTATACGAAGCTAAATAATTTGTGTCGCATGGATTTGATGCTAAGCCTTCTATTTCGCATTGATTTGAAGCTAAATCATGTGTTTCGATTGGATTTGAAGCTAACTCGTTTGTTTCGCATGCAGCCGAAGCTAAATCATGTGTATCACAAGTATTTTATGCTAAACCATTTGTTTCGCATGGATTTGAAGGTAAATCTCCTACTTCCCATTGATTTGAAGTTAAATCATGTGTTACGCTTGGATTTGAAGATCACTCGCTTGTTTCACCTGCATTTGAAGCTATATCACTTATATCGCAAGTATACGAAGCTAAATAATTTGTGTCGCATGGATTTGATGCTAAGCCTTCTATTTCGCATTGATTTGAAGCTAAATCATGTGTTTCGCTTGGATTTGAAGCTAACTCGTTTGTTTCGCATGCATTTGAAGCTATATCACTTATATCGCAAGTATATGAAGCTAAATAATTTGTGTCGCATGGATTTGATGTTAAGCCTTCTATTTCGCATTGATTTGAAGCTAAATCATGTGTTTCGCTTGGATTTGAAGCTAACTCGTTTGTTTTGAATGCAGCTGAAGCTAAATCATGTGTATCACAAGTATTTGAAGCTAAACCATTTGTTTCGCATGGATTTGGAGGTAAATCTTCTACTCCCATTGATTTGAAGTTAAATCAAGTGTTACGCTTGGATTTGAAGATTACTGGTATGTTTCACCTGCATTTGAAGCTATATCACTTATATTGCAAGTATACGAAGCTAAATAATTTGTGTCGCATGGATTTGATGCGAAGCCTTCTATTTCGCATTGATTTGAAGCTAAATCATGTGTTTCGATTGGATTTGAAGCTAACTCGTTTGTTTCGCATGCAGCCGAAGCTAAATCATGTGTATCACAAGTATTTTATGCTAAACCATTTGTTTCGCATGGATTTGAAGGTAAATCTCCTACTTCCCATTGATTTGAAGTTAAATCATGTGTTACGCTTGGATTTGAAGATCACTCGTTTGTTTCACCTGCATTTGAAGCTATATCACTTATATCGCAAGTATACGAAGCTAAATAATTTGTGTCGCATGGATTTGATGCTAAGCCTTCTATTTCGCATTGATTTGAAGCTAAATCATGTGTTTCGCTTGGATTTGAAGCTAACTCGTTTGTTTCGCATGCATTTGAAGCTATATCACTTATATCGCAAGTATATGAAGCTAAATAATTTGTGTCGCATGGATTTGATGATAAACCTTCTGTTTAGCATTGATTTGAAGCTAAATCATTTGTTTCGCTAGGATTTGAAGCTAACTCGTTTGATTTGCATGCAGTTGAAGCTAAATCATGTGTATCACAAGTATTTGAAGCTAAACCATTCGTTTCGCATGGATTTGAAGGAAAATCTTCTACTCCTATTGATTTGAAGCTAAATCATTTGTTTCGCTTGGATTTGAAGCTAACTCGTTTGTTTTGCATGCCGTTGAAGCTAAATCATGTATATCACAAGTATTTGAAGCTAAACCATTTGTTTCGCATGGATTTGAAGGTAGATCTTCTACTACCCATTGATTTGAAGTTAAATCATGTGTTACGCTTGGACTTGAAGATCACTCGTTTGTTTCACCTGCATTTGAAGCTATATCACTTATATCGCAAGTATACGAAGCTAAATAATTTGTGTCGCATGGATTTGATGCTAAGCCTTCTATTTCGCATTGATTTGAAGCTAAATCATGTGTTTCGGTTGGATTTGAAGCTAACTCGTTTGTTTCGCATGCATTTGAAGCTATATCACTTATATCGCATGTATATGAAGCTAAATAATTTGTGTCGCATGGATTTGATGCTAAATCATTTGTTTCGCTAGGATTTGAAGCTAACTCGTTTGTTTTGCATGCAGTTCAAGCTAAATCATGTATATCACAAGTATTTGAAGCTAAACCATTCGTTTCGCATGGATTTGAAGGAAAATCTTCTACTTCTATTGATTTGAAGCTAAATCATTTGTTTCGCTTGGATTTGAAGCTAACTCGTTTGTTTTGCATGCAGTTGGAGCTAAATCATGTATATCACAAGTATTTGAAGCTAAACCATTTGTTTCGCATGGATTTGAAGGTAGATCTTCTACTACCCATTGATTTGAAGTGAAATCATATGTTACGCTTGGACTTGAAGATCACTCGTTTGTTTCACCTGCATTTGAAGCTATATCACTTATATCGCAAGTATACGAAGCTAAATAATTTGTGTCGCATGGATTTGATGCTAAGCCTTCTATTTCGCATTGATTTGAAGCTAAATCCTGTGTTTCGCTTGGATTTGAAGCTAACTCATTTGTTTCGCATGCAGCCGAAGCTAAATCATGTATATCACAAGTATTTGAATCTAAACCATTTGTTTCGCATGGATTTGAAGGTAAATCTTCTATTTCCCATTGATTTGAAGTTAAATCATGTGTTACGCTTGGATTTGAAGATCACTCGTTTGTTTCACCTGCATTTGAAGCTATATCACTTATATCGCAAGTATACGAAGCTAAATAATTTGTGTCGCATGGATTTGATGCTAAGCCTTCTATTTCGCATTGATTTGAAGCTAAATCATGTGTTTCGCTTGGATTTGAAGCTAACTCGTTTGTTTTGCATGCAGCTGAAACTATATCATGTATATATCACAAGTATTTGAAGCTAAACCATTTGTTTCGCATGGATTTGGAGGTAAATCTTCTACTCCCATTGATTTGAAGTTAAATCAAGTGTTACGCTTGGATTTGAAGATCACTGGTTTGTTTCACCTGCATTTGAAGCTATATCACTTATATTGCAAGTATACGAAGCTAAATAATTTGTGTCGCATGGATTTGATGCTAAGCCTTCTATTTCGCATTGATTTGAAGCTAAATCATGTGTTTCGCTTGGATTTGAAGCTAACTCGTTTGTTTCGCATGCAGCCGAAGCTAAATCATGTGTATCACAAGTATTTTATGCTAAACCATTTGTTTCGCATGGATTTGAAGGTAAATCTCCTACTTCCCATTGATTTGAAGTTAATTCATGTGTTACGCTTGGATTTGAAGATCACTCGTTTGTTTCACCTGCATTTGAAGCTATATCACTTATATCGCAAGTATACGAAGCTAAATAATTTGTGTCGCATGGATTTGATGCTAAGCCTTCTATTTCGCATTGATTTGAAGCTAAATCATGTGTTTCGCTTGGATTTGAAGCTAACTCGTTTGTTTCGCATGCATTTGAAGTTATATCACTTATATCGCAAGTATATGAAGCTAAATAATTTGTGTCGCATGGGTTTGATGCTAAACCTTCTGTTTAGCATTGATTTGAAGCTAAATCATTTGTTTCGCTAGGATTTGAAGCTAACTCGTTTGATTTGCATGCAGTTGAAGCTAAATCATGTATATCACAAGTATTTGAAGCTAAACCATTCGTTTCGCATGGATTTGAAGGAAAATCTTCTACTTCTATTGATTTGAAGCTAAATCATTTGTTTCGCTTGGATTTGAAGCTAACTCGTTTGTTTTGCATGCCGTTGAAGCTAAATCATGTATATCACAAGTATTTGAAGCTAAACCATTTGTTTCGCATGGATTTGAAGGTAGATCTTCTACTACCCATTGATTTGAAGTTAAATCATGTGTTACGCTTGGACTTGAAGATCACTCGTTTGTTTCACCTGCATTTGAAGCTATATCACTTATATCGCAAGTATACGAAGCTAAATAATTTGTGTCGCATGGATTTGATGCTAAGCCTTCTATTTCGCATTGATTTGAAGCTAAATCATGTGTTTCGGTTGGATTTGAAGCTAACTCGGTTGTTTCGCATGCATTTGAAGCTATATCACTTATATCGCAAGTATATGAAGCTAAATAATTTGTGTCGCATGGATTTGATGCTAAACCTTCTGTTTAGCATTGATTTGAAGCTAAATCATTTGTTTCGCTAGGATTTGAAGCTAACTCGTTTGTTTTGCATGCAGCCGAAGCTAAATCATGTGTATCACAAGTATTTGAAGCTAAACCATTTGTTTCGCATGAATTTGAAGGTAAATCTTCTACTTCCCATTGATTTGAAGTTAAATCAAGTGTTTCGCTCGGATGTGAAGATCACTCGTTTGTTTCACCTGCATTTGAAGCTATATCACTTATATTGCAAGTATACGAAGCTAAATAATTTGTGTCGCATGGATTTGATGCTAAGCCTTCTACTTCGCATTGATTTGAAGCTAAATCATGTGTTTCGCTTGGATTTGAAGCTAACTCGTTTGTTTCGCATGAAGCTGAAGCTAAATCATGTGTATCAAAAGTATTTGAAGCTAAACCATTTGTTTCGCATGGATTTGAAGATAAATCATCTACTTCCCATTGATTTGAAGTTAAATCAAGTGTTTCGCTCGGATTTGAAGATCACTCGTTTGTTTCACCTGCATTTGAAGCTATATCACTTATATTGCAAGTATACGAAGCTAAATAATTTGTGTCGCATGGATTTGATGCTAAGCCTTCTACTTCGCATTGATTTGAAGCTAAATCATGTGTTTCGCTTGGATTTGAAGCTAACTCGTTTGTTTCGCATGCAGCTGAAGCTAAATCATGTGTATCACAAGTATTTGAAGCTAAACCATTTTTTTCGCATGAATTTGAAGGTAAATCTTCTACTTCCCATTGATTTGAAGTTAAATCAAGTGTTTCGCTCGGATTTGAAGATCACTCGTTTGTTTCACCTGCATTTGAAGCTGTATCACTTATATTGCAAGTATACGAAGCTAAATAATTTGTGTCGCATTGATTTGATGCTAAGCCTTCTATTTCGCATTGATTTGAAGCTAAATCATGTGTTTCGCGTGGATTGTATGCGAACTCGTTTGTTTCGCATGCAGCCGAAGCTAAATCATGTGTATCACAAGTATTTGAAGCTAAACCATTTGTGTCGCATGGATTTGAAGGTAAATCTTCTACTTCGCATTGATTTGAAGTTAAATCATGTGTTGCGCTTGGATTTAAAGCTCACTCGTTTGTTTCGTCTGCATTTGAAGCTTTATCACTTATATCGCAAGTATAAGAAGCTAAATAATTTGTGTTGCATGGATTTGATGCTAAGCCTTCTACTTCGCATTGATTTGAAGCTAAATCATGTTTTTCGCTTGGATTTCAAGCTAACTCGTTTGTTTCGCATGAAGCTGAAGCTAAATCATGTATATCAAAAGTATTTGAAGCTAAACCATTTGTTTCGCATGGATTTGTAGGTAAATCATCTACTTCCCATTGATTTGAAGTTAAATCAAGTGTTTCGCTCGGATTTGAAGATCACTCGTTTGTTTCACCTGCATTTGATGCTATATCACTTATATTGCAAGTATACGAAGCTAAATAATTTGTGTCGCATTGATTTGATGCTAAGCCTTCTATTTCGCATTGATTGGAAGCTAAATCATGTGTTTCGCTTGGATGTGAAGCTAACTCGTTTGTTTCGCATGCAGCCGAAGCTAAATCATGTGTATCACAAGTATTTTATGCTAAACCATTTGTTTCGCATGGATTTGAAGGTAAATCTCCTACTTCCCATTGATTTGAAGTTAAATCATGTGTTACGCTTGGATTTGAAGATCACTCGTTTGTTTCACCTGCATTTGAAGCTATATCACTTATATCGCAAGTATACGAAGCTAAATAATTTGTGTCGCATGGATTTGATGCTAAGCCTTCTATTTCGCATTGATTTGAAGCTAAATCATGTGTTTCGCTTGGATTTGAAGCTAACTCGTTTGTTTCGCATGCATTTGAAGCTATATCACTTATATCGCAAGTATATGAAGCTAAATAATTTGTGTCGCATGGATTTGATGCTAAATCTTCTGTTTAGCATTGATTTGAAGCTAAATCATTTGTTTCGATAGGATTTGAAGCTAACTCGTTTGATTTGCATGCAGTTGAAGCTAAATCATGTATATCACAAGTATTTGAAGCTAAACCATTCGTTTCGCATGGATTTGAAGGAATATCTTCTACTTCTATTGATTTGAAGCTAAATCATTTGTTTCGCTTGGATTTGAAGCTAACTCGTTTGTTTTGCATGCCGTTGAAGCTAAATCATGTATATCACAAGTATTTGAAGCTAAACCATTTGTTTCGCATGGATTTGAAGGTAGATCTTCTACTACCCATTGATTTGAAGTTAAATCATGTGTTACGCTTGGACTTGAAGATCACTCGTTTGTTTCACCTGCATTTGAAGCTATATCACTTATATTGCAAGTATACGAAGCTAAATAATTTGTGTCGCATGGATTTGATGCTAAGCCTTCTATTTCGCATTGTTTTGAAGCTAAATCATGTGTTTCGCTTGGATTTGAAGCTAACTCCTTTGTTTCGCCTGCATTTGATGCTTTATCACTTACATCGTAAGTATAAGGAGCTAAATAATTTGTGCTGCATGGATTTGATGCTAAGCCTTCTACTTCGCATTGATTTGAAGCTAAATCATGTGTTTCGCTTGGATTTGAAGCTAACTCGTTTGTTTCGCATGCAGCTGAAACTAAATCATGTATATCACAAGTATTTGAAGCTAAACCATTTGTTTCGCATGGATTTGAAGGTAAATCTTCTACTTCCCATTGATTTGAAGTTAAATCAAGTGTTACGCTTGGATTTGAAGATCACTGGTGTGTTTCACCTGCATTTGAAGCTATATCACTTATATTGCAAGTATACGAAGCTAAATAATTTTTGTTGCATGGATTTGATGCTAAGCCTTCTACTTCGCATTGATTTGAAGCTAAATCATGTGTTTCGCTTGGATGTGAAGCTAACTCGTTTGTTTCGCACGCAGCTGAAGCTAAATCATGTATATCACAAGTATTTGAAGCTAAACCATTTTTTTAGAAATGGATTTGAAGGTAAATCATCTACTTCCCATTGATTTGAAGTTAAATCAAGTGTTACGCTCGGATTTGAAGATCACTCGTTTGTTTCACCTGCATTAGAAGCTATATCACTTATATTGCAAGTATACGAAGCTAAATAATTTGTGTTGCATGGATTTGATGCTAAGCCTTCTACTTCGCATTGATTTGAAGCTAAATCATGTGTTTGGCTTGGATTTGAAGCTAACTCGTTTGTTTCGCATGCAGCCGAAGCTAAATCATGTGTATCACAAGTATTTGAAGCTAAACCATTTGTTTCGCATGGATTTGAAGGTAAATCTTCTACTTCCCATTGATTTGAAGTTAAATCATGTGTTACGCTTGGATTTGAAGATCACTCGTCTTTTTCACCTGCATTTGAAGCTTTATCACTAATATCGCAAGTATAAGAAGGTAAATGATTTGTGTCGCATTGATTTGATGCTAAGCCTTCTATTTCGCATTGATTTGAAGCTAAATCATGTGTTCCGCTTGGATTTTAAGCTAACTCGTTTGTTTCGCATGCAGCTGAAGCTAAATCATGTGTATCACAAGTATTTGAAGCTAAACCATTTGTTTCGCATGAATTTGAAGATAAATCATCTACTTCCCATTGATTTGAAGTTAAATCATGTGTTACGCTTGGATTTAAAGCTCACTCCTTTGTTTCGCCTGCATTTGAAGCTATATCACTTATATCGCAAGTATAAGAAGCTAAATAATTTGTGTTGTATGGATTCGATGCTAAGCCTTCTACTTCACATTGATTTGAAGCTAAATCATGTGTTTCGCTTGGATTTGAAGCTAACTCGTTTGTTTCGCATGAAGCTGAAGCTAAATCATTTATATCAAAAGTATTTGAAGTTAAATCATTTGTTTCGCATGGATTTGAAGGTAAATCATCTACTTCCCATTGATTTGAAGTTAAATCAAGTGTTACGCTCGGATTTGAAGATCACTCGTTTGTTTCACCTGCATTAGAAGCTATATCACTTATATTGCAAGTATACGAAGCTAAATAATTTGTGTTGCATGGATTTGATGCTAAGCCTTCTACTTCGCATTGATTTGAAGCTAAATCATGTGTTTGGCTTGGATTTGAAGCTAACTCGTTTGTTTCGCATGCAGCCGAAGCTAAATCATGTGTATCACAAGTATTTGAAGCTAAACCATTTGTTTCGCATGGATTTGAAGGTAAATCTTCTACTTCCCATTGATTTGAAGTTAAATCATGTGTTACGCTTGGATTTGAAGATCACTCGTCTTTTTCACCTGCATTTGAAGCTTTATCACTAATATCGCAAGTATAAGAAGGTAAATGATTTGTGTCGCATTGATTTGATGCTAAGCCTTCTATTTCGCATTGATTTGAAGCTAAATCATGTGTTCCGCTTGGATTTTAAGCTAACTCGTTTGTTTCGCATGCAGCCGAAGCTAAATCATATGTATCACAAGTATTTGAAGCTAAACCATTTGTTTCGCATGAATTTGAAGGTAAATCTTCTACTTCCCATTGATTTGAAGTTAAATCAAGTGTTTCGCTCGGATTTGAAGATCACTCGTTTGTTTCACCTGCATTTGAAGCTATATCACTTATATTGCAAGTATACGAAGCTAAATAATTTGCGTCGCATGGATTTGATGCTAAGCCTTCTACTTCGCATTGATTTGAAGCTAAATCATGTGTTTCGCTTGGATTTGAAGCTCACTCGTTTGTTTCGCATGAAGCTGAAGCTAAATCATGTGTATCAAAAGTATTTGAAGCTAAACCATTTGTTTCGCATGGATTTGAAGATAAATCATCTACTTCCCATTGATTTGAAGTTAAATCAAGTGTTTCGCTCGGATTTGAAGATCACTCGTTTGTTTCACCTGCATTTGAAGCTATATCACTTATATTGCAAGTATACGAAGCTAAATAATTTGTGTCGCATGGATTTGATGCTAAGCCTTCTATTTCGCATTGTTTTGAAGCTAAATCATGTGTTTCGCTTGGATTTGAAGCTAACTCCTTTGTTTCGCCTGCATTTGATGCTTTATCACTTACATCGCAAGTATAAGGAGCTAAATAATTTGTGTTGCATGGATTTGATGCTAAGCCTTCTACTTCGCATTGATTTGAAGCTAAATCATGTGTTTCGCTTGGATTTGAAGCTAACTCGTTTGTTTCGCATGCAGCTGAAACTAAATCATGTATATCACAAGTATTTGAAGCTAAACCATTTGTTTCGCATGGATTTGAAGGTAAATCTTCTACTTCCCATTGATTTGAAGTTAAATCAAGTGTTACGCTTGGATTTGAAGATCACTGGTGTGTTTCACCTGCATTTGAAGCTATATCACTTATATTGCAAGTATACGAAGCTAAATAATTTGTGTCGCATTGATTTGATGCTAAGCCTTCTATTTCGCATTGATTTGAAGCTAAATCATGTGTTTCGCGTGGATTGTATGCTAACTCGTTTGTTTCGCATGCAGCCGAAGCTAAATCATGTGTATCACAAGTATTTGAAGCTAAACCATTTGTTTCGCATGGATTTGAAGGTAAATCATCTACTTCCATTGATTTGAAGTTAAATCAAGTGTTACGCTCGGATTTGAAGATCACTCGTTTGTTTCACCTGCATTTGAAGCTATATCACTTATATTGCAAGTATACGAAGCTAAATAATTTGTGTTGCATGGATTTGATGCTAAGCCTTCTACTTCGCATTGATTTGAAGCTAAATCATGTGTTTCGCTTGGATTTGAAGCTAACTCGTTTGTTTCGCATGCAGCCGAGCTAAATCATGTGTATCACAAGTATTTGAAGCTAAACCATTTGTTTCGCATGGATTTGAAGGTAAATCTTCTACTTCGCATTGATTTGAAGTTAAATCATGTGTTGCGCTTGGATTTAAAGCTCACTCGTTTGTTTCGTCTGCATTTGAAGCTTTATCACTTATATCGCAAGTATAAGAAGCTAAATAATTTGTGTTGCATGGATTTGATGCTAAGCCCTCTACTTCGCATTGATTTGAAGCTAAATCATGTGTTTCGCTTGGATTTGAAGCTAACTCGTTTGTTTCGCATGAAGCTGAAACTAAATCATGTATATCAAAAGTATTTGAAGCTAAACCATTTGTTTCGCATGGATTTGAAGGTAAATCATCTACTTCCCATTGATTTGAAGTTAAATCAAGTGTTTCGCTCGGATTTGAAGATCACTCGTTTGTTTCACCTGCATTTGAAGCTCTATCACTTATATTGCAAGTATACGAAGCTAAATAATTTGTGTCGCATTGATTTGATGCTAAGCCTTCTATTTCGCATTGATTGGAAGCTAAATCATGTGTTTCGCTTGGATGTGAAGCTAACTCGTTTGTTTCGCACGCAGCTGAAGCTAAATCATGTATATCACATGTATTTGAAGCTAAACCATTTGTTTAGAAATGGATTTGAAGGTAAATCTTCTACTTCGTATTGATTTGAATTTAAATCATGTGTTACGCTTGGATTTACAGCTCACTCGTTTGTTTCGCCTGCTTTTGAAGCTTTATCACTTATATCGCAAGTATAAGAAGCTAAATAATTTTTGTTGCATGGATTTGATGCTAAGCCTTCTACTTCGCATTGATTTGAAGCTAAATCATGTGTTTCGCATGGATTTGAACCTAAATCTTCTACTTCGCATTGATTTGAAATTAAATCATGTGTTGCGCTAGGATTTAAAGCTCACTGGTATGTTTCGCCTGCATTTGAAGCTTTATCACTTGTATCGCAAGTATAAGAAGCTAAATAATTTGTGTTATATGGATTTGATGCTAAGCCTTCTACTTCACATTGATTTGAAGCTAAATCATGTGTTTCGCTTGGATTTGAAGCTAACTCGTTTGTTTCGCATGAAGCTGAAGCTAAATCATTTATATCTAAAGTATTTGAAGTTAATCCATTTGTTTCGCATGGATTTGAAGGTAAATCATCTACTTCCCATTGATTTGAAGTTAAATCAAGTGTTACGCTCGGATTTGAAGATCACTCGTTTGTTTCACCTGCATTTGAAGCTATATCACTTATATTGCAAGTATACGAAGCTAAATAATTTGTGTTGCATGGATTTGATGCTAAGCCTTCTACTTCGCATTGATTTGAAGCTAAATCATGTGTTTCGCTTGGATTTGAAGCTAACTCGTTTGTTTCGCATGCAGCCGAAGCTAAATCATGTGTATCACAAGTATTTGAAGCTAAACCATTTGTTTCGCATGGATGTGAAGGTAAATCTTCTACTTCCCATTGATTTGAAGTTAAATCATGTGTTACGCTTGGATTTGAAGATCACTCGTCTGTTTCACCTGCATTTGAAGCTTTATCACTAATATCGCAAGTATAAGAAGCTAAATAATTTGTGTCGCATTGATTTGATGCTAAGCCTTCTATTTCGCATTGATTTGAAGCTAAATCATGTGTTCCGCTTGGATTTTAAGCTAACTCGTTTGTTTCGCATGCAGCCGAAGCTAAATCATGTGTATCACAAGTATTTGAAGCTAAACCATTTGTTTCGCATGAATTTGAAGGTAAATCTTCTACTTCCCATTGATTTGAAGTTAAATCAAGTGTTTCGCTCGGATTTGAAGATCACTCGTTTGTTTCACCTGCATTTGAAGCTATATCACTTATATTGCAAGTATACGAAGCTAAATAATTTGCGTCGCATGGATTTGATGCTAAGCCTTCTACTTCGCATTGATTTGAAGCTAAATCATGTGTTTCGCTTGGATTTGAAGCTAACTCGTTTGTTTCGCATGAAGCTGAAGCTAAATCATGTGTATCAAAAGTATTTGTAGCTAAACCATTTGTTTCGCATGGATTTGAAGATAAATCATCTACTTCCCATTGATTTGAAGTTAAATCAAGTGTTTCGCTCGGATTTGAAGATCACTCGTTTGTTTCACCTGCATTTGAAGCTATATCACTTATATTGCAAGTATACGAAGCTAAATAATTTGTGGCTCATGGATTTGATGCTAAGCCTTCTATTTCGCATTGTTTTGAAGCTAAATCATGTGTTTCGCTTGGATTTGAAGCTAACTCCTTTGTTTCGCCTGCATTTGATGCTTTATCACTTACATCGCAAGTATAAGGAGCTAAATAATTTGTGCTGCATGGATTTGATGCTAAGCCTTCTACTTCGCATTGATTTGAAGCTAAATCATGTGTTTCGCTTGGATTTGAAGCTAACTCGTTTGTTTCGCATGCAGCTGAAACTAAATCATGTATATCACAAGTATTTGAAGCTAAACCATTTGTTTCGCATGGATTTGAAGGTAAATCTTCTACTTCCCATTGATTTGAAGTTAAATCAAGTGTTACGCTTGGATTTGAAGATCACTGGTGTGTTTCACCTGCATTTGAAGCTATATCACTTATATTGCAAGTATACGAAGCTAAATAATTTGTGTCGCATTGATTTGATGCTAAGCCTTCTATTTCGCATTGATTTGAAGCTAAATCATGTGTTCCGCTTGGATTTGAAGCTAACTCGTTTGTTTCGCATGCAGCCGAAGCTAAATCATGTGTATCACAAGTATTTGAAGCTAAACCATTTGTTTCGCATGGATTTGAAGGTAAATCATCTACTTCCCATTGATTTGAAGTTAAATCAAGTGTTACGCTCGGATTTGAAGATCACTCGTTTGTTTCACCTGCATTTGAAGCTATATCACTTATATTGCAAGTATACGAAGCTAAATAATTTGTGTTGCATGGATTTGATGCTAAGCCTTCTACTTCGCATTGATTTGAAGCTAAATCATGTGTTTCGCTTGGATTTGAAGCTAACTCGTTTGTTTCGCATGCAGCCGAAGCTAAATCATGTGTATCACAAGTATTTGAAGCTAAACCATTTGTTTCGCATGAATTTGAAGGTAAATCTTCTACTTCCCATTGATTTGAAGTTAAATCAAGTGTTTCGCTCGGATGTGAAGATCACTCGTTTGTTTCACCTGCATTTGAAGCTATATCACTTATATTGCAAGTATACGAAGCTAAATAATTTGTGTCGCATGGATTTGATGCTAAGCCTTCTACTTCGCATTGATTTGAAGCTAAATCATGTGTTTCGCTTGGATTTGAAGCTAACTCGTTTGTTTCGCATGAAGCTGAAGCTAAATCATGTGTATCAAAAGTATTTGAAGCTAAACCATTTGTTTCGCATGGATTTGAAGATAAATCATCTACTTCCCATTGATTTGAAGTTAAATCAAGTGTTTCGCTCGGATTTGAAGATCACTCGTTTGTTTCACCTGCATTTGAAGCTATATCACTTATATTGCAAGTATACGAAGCTAAATAATTTGTGTCGCATGGATTTGATGCTAAGCCTTCTATTTCGCATTGTTTTGAAGCTAAATCATGTGTTTCGCTTGGATTTGAAGCTAACTCCTTTGTTTCGCCTGCATTTGATGCTTTATCACTTACATCGCAAGTATAAGGAGCTAAATAATTTGTGCTGCATGGATTTGATGCTAAGCCTTCTACTTCGCATTGATTTGAAGCAAAATCATGTGTTTCGCTTGGATTTGAAGCTAACTCGTTTGTTTCGCATGCAGCTGAAACTAAATCATGTATATCACAAGTATTTGAAGCTAAACCATTTGTTTCGCATGGATTTGAACGTAAATCTTCTACTTCCCATTGATTTGAAGTTAAATCAAGTGTTACGCTTGGATATGAAGATCACTGGTGTGTTTCACCTGCATTTGAAGCTATATCACTTATATTGCAAGTATACGAAGCTAAATAATTTGTGTCGCATTGATTTGATGCTAAGCCTTCTATTTCGCATTGATTTGAAGCTAAATCATGTGTTTCGCGTGGATTGTATGCTAACTCGTTTGTTTCGCATGCAGCCGAAGCTAAATCATGTGTATCACAAGTATTTGAAGCTAAACCATTTGTTTCGCATGGATTTGAAGGTAAATCATCTACTTCCCATTGATTTGAAGTTAAATCAAGTGTTACGCTCGGATTTGAAGATCACTCGTTTGTTTCACCTGCATTTGAAGCTATATCACTTATATTGCAAGTATACGAAGCTAAATAATTTGTGTTGCTTGGATTTGATGCTAAGCCTTCTACTTCGCATTGATTTGAAGCTAAATCATGTGTTTCGCTTGGATTTGAAGCTAACTCGTTTGTTTCGCATGCAGCCGAAGCTAAATCATGTGTATCACAAATATTTGAAGCTAAACCATTTGTTTCGCATGAATTTGAAGGTAAATCTTCTACTTCCCATTGATTTGAAGTTAAATCAAGTGTTTCGCTCGGATGTGAAGATCACTCGTTTGTTTCACCTGCATTTGTAGCTATATCACTTATATTGCAAGTATACGAAGCTAAATAATTTGTGTTGCATGGATTTGATGCTAAGCCTTCTACTTCGCATTGATTTGAAGTTAAATCATGTGTTTCGCATGGATTTGAAGCTAACTCGTTTGTTTCGCATGAAGCTGAAGCTAAATCATGTATATCAAAAGTATTTGAAGTTAAACCATTTGTTTCGCATGGATTTGAAGGTAAATCTTCTACTTCGCACTGATTTGAAGCTAAATCATGTGTTTCGCTTGGATTTGAAGCTAACTCGTTTGTTTCGCATGAAGCTGAAGCTAAATAATTTATATCTAAAGTATTTGAAGTAAAACCATTTGTTTCGCATGGATTTGAAGGTAAATCATCTACTTCCCATTGATTTGAAGTTAAATCAAGTGTTACGCTCGGATTTGAAGATCACTCGTTTGTTTCACCTGCATTTGAAGCTATATCACTTATAGTGCAAGTATACGAAGCTAAATAATTTGTGTTGCATGGATTTGATGCTAAGCCTTCTACTTCGCATTGATTTGAATCTAAATCATGTGTTCCGCTTGGATTTTAAGCTAACTCGTTTGTTTCGCATGCAGCTGAAGCTAAATCATGTGTATCACAAGTATTTGAAGCTAAACCATTTTTTTTCGCATGAATTTGAAGGTAAATCTTCTACTTCCCATTGATTTGAAGTTAAATCAAGTGTTTCGCTCGGATTTGAAGATCACTCGTTTGTTTCACCTGCATTTGAAGCTATATCACTTATATTGCAAGTATACGAAGCTAAATAATTTGTGTCGCATTGATTTGATGCTAAGCCTTCTATTTCGCATTGATTTGAAGCTAAATCATGTGTTTTGCGTGGATTGTATGCTAACTCGTTTGTTTCGCATGCAGCAGAAGCTAAATCATGTGTATCACAAGTATTTGAAGCTAAACCATTTGTTTCGCATGGATTTGAAGGTAAATCTTCTACTTCCCATTGATTTGAAGTTAAATCAAGTGTTACGCTTGGATTTGAAGATCACTGGTGTGTTTCACCTGCATTTGAAGCTATATCACTTATATTGCAAGTATACGAAGCTAAATAATTTGTGTCGCATTGATTTGATGCTAAGCCTTCTATTTCGCATTGATTTGAAGCTAAATCATGTGTTCCGCTTGGATTTGAAGCTAACTCGTTTGTTTCGCATGCAGCCGAAGCTAAATCATGTGTATCACAAGTATTTGAAGCTAAACCATTTGTTTCGCATGGATTTGAAGGTAAATCATCTACTTCCCATTGATTTGAAGTTAAATCAAGTGTTACGCTCGGATTTGAAGATCACTCGTTTGTTTCACCTGCATTTGAAGCTATATCACTTATATTGCAAGTATACGAAGCTAAATAATTTGTGTTGCATGGATTTGATGCTAAGCCTTCTACTTCGCATTGATTTGAAGCTAAATCATGTGTTTCGCTTGGATTTGAAGCTAACTCGTTTGTTTCGCATGCAGCCGAAGCTAAATCATGTGTATCACAAGTATTTGAAGCTAAACCATTTGTTTCGCATGAATTTGAAGGTAAATCTTCTACTTCCCATTGATTTGAAGTTAAATCAAGTGTTTCGCTCGGATGTGAAGATCACTCGTTTGTTTCACCTGCATTTGAAGCTATATCACTTATATTGCAAGTATACGAAGCTAAATAATTTGTGTCGCATGGATTTGATGCTAAGCCTTCTACTTCGCATTGATTTGAAGCTAAATCATGTGTTTCGCTTGGATTTGAAGCTAACTCGTTTGTTTCGCATGAAGCTGAAGCTAAATCATGTGTATCAAAAGTATTTGAAGCTAAACCATTTGTTTCGCATGGATTTGAAGATAAATCATCTACTTCCCATTGATTTGAAGTTAAATCAAGTGTTTCGCTCGGATTTGAAGATCACTCGTTTGTTTCACCTGCATTTGAAGCTATATCACTTATATTGCAAGTATACGAAGCTAAATAATTTGTGTCGCATGGATTTGATGCTAAGCCTTCTATTTCGCATTGTTTTGAAGCTAAATCATGTGTTTCGCTTGGATTTGAAGCTAACTCCTTTGTTTCGCCTGCATTTGATGCTTTATCACTTACATCGCAAGTATAAGGAGCTAAATAATTTGTGCTGCATGGATTTGATGCTAAGCCTTCTACTTCGCATTGATTTGAAGCAAAATCATGTGTTTCGCTTGGATTTGAAGCTAACTCGTTTGTTTCGCATGCAGCTGAAACTAAATCATGTATATCACAAGTATTTGAAGCTAAACCATTTGTTTCGCATGGATTTGAACGTAAATCTTCTACTTCCCATTGATTTGAAGTTAAATCAAGTGTTACGCTTGGATATGAAGATCACTGGTGTGTTTCACCTGCATTTGAAGCTATATCACTTATATTGCAAGTATACGAAGCTAAATAATTTGTGTCGCATTGATTTGATGCTAAGCCTTCTATTTCGCATTGATTTGAAGCTAAATCATGTGTTTCGCGTGGATTGTATGCTAACTCGTTTGTTTCGCATGCAGCCGAAGCTAAATCATGTGTATCACAAGTATTTGAAGCTAAACCATTTGTTTCGCATGGATTTGAAGGTAAATCATCTACTTCCCATTGATTTGAAGTTAAATCAAGTGTTACGCTCGGATTTGAAGATCACTCGTTTGTTTCACCTGCATTTGAAGCTATATCACTTATATTGCAAGTATACGAAGCTAAATAATTTGTGTTGCTTGGATTTGATGCTAAGCCTTCTACTTCGCATTGATTTGAAGCTAAATCATGTGTTTCGCTTGGATTTGAAGCTAACTCGTTTGTTTCGCATGCAGCCGAAGCTAAATCATGTGTATCACAAATATTTGAAGCTAAACCATTTGTTTCGCATGAATTTGAAGGTAAATCTTCTACTTCCCATTGATTTGAAGTTAAATCAAGTGTTTCGCTCGGATGTGAAGATCACTCGTTTGTTTCACCTGCATTTGTAGCTATATCACTTATATTGCAAGTATACGAAGCTAAATAATTTGTGTTGCATGGATTTGATGCTAAGCCTTCTACTTCGCATTGATTTGAAGTTAAATCATGTGTTTCGCATGGATTTGAAGCTAACTCGTTTGTTTCGCATGAAGCTGAAGCTAAATCATGTATATCAAAAGTATTTGAAGTTAAACCATTTGTTTCGCATGGATTTGAAGGTAAATCTTCTACTTCGCACTGATTTGAAGCTAAATCATGTGTTTCGCTTGGATTTGAAGCTAACTCGTTTGTTTCGCATGAAGCTGAAGCTAAATAATTTATATCTAAAGTATTTGAAGTAAAACCATTTGTTTCGCATGGATTTGAAGGTAAATCATCTACTTCCCATTGATTTGAAGTTAAATCAAGTGTTACGCTCGGATTTGAAGATCACTCGTTTGTTTCACCTGCATTTGAAGCTATATCACTTATAGTGCAAGTATACGAAGCTAAATAATTTGTGTTGCATGGATTTGATGCTAAGCCTTCTACTTCGCATTGATTTGAATCTAAATCATGTGTTCCGCTTGGATTTTAAGCTAACTCGTTTGTTTCGCATGCAGCTGAAGCTAAATCATGTGTATCACAAGTATTTGAAGCTAAACCATTTTTTTCGCATGAATTTGAAGGTAAATCTTCTACTTCCCATTGATTTGAAGTTAAATCAAGTGTTTCGCTCGGATTTGAAGATCACTCGTTTGTTTCACCTGCATTTGAAGCTATATCACTTATATTGCAAGTATACGAAGCTAAATAATTTGTGTCGCATTGATTTGATGCTAAGCCTTCTATTTCGCATTGATTTGAAGCTAAATCATGTGTTTTGCGTGGATTGTATGCTAACTCGTTTGTTTCGCATGCAGCAAAAGCTAAATCATGTGTATCACAAGTATTTGAAGCTAAACCATTTGTTTCGCATGGATTTGAAGGTAAATCTTCTACTTCCCATTGATTTGAAGTTAAATCATGTGTTACGCTTGGATTTGAAGATCACTCGTTTGTGTCACCTGCATTTGAAGCTATATCTCTTATATCGCAAGTATACGAAGCTAAATAATTTGTGTGGCATTGATTTGATGCTAAGCCTTCTATTTCGCATTGATTGGAAGCTAAATCATGTGTTTCGCTTGGATGTGAAGCTAACTCGTTTGTTTCGCACGCAGCTGAAGCTAAATCATGTATATCACAAGTATTTGAAGCTAAACCATTTGTTTAGAAATGGATTTGAAGGTAAATCTTCTACTTCGTATTGATTTGAATTTAAATCATGTGTTACGCTTGGATTTACAGCTCACTCGTTTGTTTCGCCTGCTTTTGAAGCTTTATCACTTATATCGCAAGTATAAGAAGCTAAATAATTTTTGTTGCATGGATTTGATGCTAAGCCTTCTACTTCGCATTGATTTGAAGCTAAATCATGTGTTTCGCATGGATTTGAACCTAAATCTTCTACTTCGCATTGATTTGAAATTAAATCATGTGTTGCGCTTGGATTTAAAGCTCACTGGTATATTTCGCCTGCATTTGAAGCTTTATCACTTGTATCGCAAGTATAAGAAGCTAAATAATTTGTGTTATATGGATTTGATGCTAAGCCTTCTACTTCACATTGATTTGAAGCTAAATCATGTGTTTCGCTTGGATTTGAAGCTAACTCGTTTGTTTCGCATGAAGCTGAAGCTAAATCATTTATATCTAAAGTATTTGAAGTTAAACCATTTGTTTCGCATGGATTTGAAGGTAAATCATCTACTTCCCATTGATTTGAAGTTAAATCAAGTGTTACGCTCGGATTTGAAGATCACTCGTTTGTTTCACCTGCATTTGAAGCTATATCACTTATATTGCAAGTATACGAAGCTAAATAATTTGTGTTGCATGGATTTGATGCTAAGCCTTCTACTTCGCATTGATTTGAAGCTAAATCATGTGTTTCGCTTGGATTTGAAGCTAACTCGTTTGTTTCGCATGCAGCCGAAGCTAAATCATGTGTATCACAAGTATTTGAAGCTAAACCATTTGTTTCGCATGGATGTGAAGGTAAATCTTCTACTTCCCATTGATTTGAAGTTAAATCATGTGTTACGCTTGGATTTGAAGATCACTCGTCTGTTTCACCTGCATTTGAAGCTTTATCACTAATATCGCAAGTATAAGAAGCTAAATAATTTGTGTCGCATTGATTTGATGCTAAGCCTTCTATTTCGCATTGATTTGAAGCTAAATCATGTGTTCCGCTTGGATTTTAAGCTAACTCGTTTGTTTCGCATGCAGCCGAAGCTAAATCATGTGTATCACAAGTATTTGAAGCTAAACCATTTGTTTCGCATGAATTTGAAGGTAAATCTTCTACTTCCCATTGATTTGAAGTTAAATCAAGTGTTTCGCTCGGATTTGAAGATCACTCGTTTGTTTCACCTGCATTTGAAGCTATATCACTTATATTGCAAGTATACGAAGCTAAATAATTTGCGTCGCATGGATTTGATGCTAAGCCTTCTACTTCGCATTGATTTGAAGCTAAATCATGTGTTTCGCTTGGATTTGAAGCTAACTCGTTTGTTTCGCATGAAGCTGAAGCTAAATCATGTGTATCAAAAGTATTTGTAGCTAAACCATTTGTTTCGCATGGATTTGAAGATAAATCATCTACTTCCCATTGATTTGAAGTTAAATCAAGTGTTTCGCTCGGATTTGAAGATCACTCGTTTGTTTCACCTGCATTTGAAGCTATATCACTTATATTGCAAGTATACGAAGCTAAATAATTTGTGGCTCATGGATTTGATGCTAAGCCTTCTATTTCGCATTGTTTTGAAGCTAAATCATGTGTTTCGCTTGGATTTGAAGCTAACTCCTTTGTTTCGCCTGCATTTGATGCTTTATCACTTACATCGCAAGTATAAGGAGCTAAATAATTTGTGCTGCATGGATTTGATGCTAAGCCTTCTACTTCGCATTGATTTGAAGCTAAATCATGTGTTTCGCTTGGATTTGAAGCTAACTCGTTTGTTTCGCATGCAGCTGAAACTAAATCATGTATATCACAAGTATTTGAAGCTAAACCATTTGTTTCGCATGGATTTGAAGGTAAATCTTCTACTTCCCATTGATTTGAAGTTAAATCAAGTGTTACGCTTGGATTTGAAGATCACTGGTGTGTTTCACCTGCATTTGAAGCTATATCACTTATATTGCAAGTATACGAAGCTAAATAATTTGTGTCGCATTGATTTGATGCTAAGCCTTCTATTTCGCATTGATTTGAAGCTAAATCATGTGTTTCGCGTGGATTGTATGCTAACTCGTTTGTTTCGCATGCAGCCGAAGCTAAATCATGTGTATCACAAGTATTTGAAGCTAAACCATTTGTTTCGCATGGATTTGAAGGTAAATCATCTACTTCCCATTGATTTGAAGTTAAATCAAGTGTTACGCTCGGATTTGAAGATCACTCGTTTGTTTCACCTGCATTTGAAGCTATATCACTTATATTGCAAGTATACGAAGCTAAATAATTTGTGTCGCATGGATTTGATGCTAAGCCTTCTACTTCGCATTGATTTGAAGCTAAATCATGTGTTTCGCTTGGATTTGAAGCTAACTCGTTTGTTTCGCATGAAGCTGAAGCTAAATCATGTGTATCAAAAGTATTTGAAGCTAAACCATTTGTTTCGCATGGATTTGAAGATAAATCATCTACTTCCCATTGATTTGAAGTTAAATCAAGTGTTTCGCTCGGATTTGAAGATCACTCGTTTGTTTCACCTGCATTTGAAGCTATATCACTTATATTGCAAGTATACGAAGCTAAATAATTTGTGTCGCATGGATTTGATGCTAAGCCTTCTATTTCGCATTGTTTTGAAGCTAAATCATGTGTTTCGCTTGGATTTGAAGCTAACTGCTTTGTTTCGCCTGCATTTGATGCTTTATCACTTACATCGCAAGTATAAGGAGCTAAATAATTTGTGCTGCATGGATTTGATGCTAAGCCTTCTACTTCGCATTGATTTGAAGCAAAATCATGTGTTTCGCTTGGATTTGAAGCTAACTCGTTTGTTTCGCATGCAGCTGAAACTAAATCATGTATATCACAAGTATTTGAAGCTAAACCATTTGTTTCGCATGGATTTGAACGTAAATCTTCTACTTCCCATTGATTTGAAGTTAAATCAAGTGTTACGCTTGGATATGAAGATCACTGGTGTGTTTCACCTGCATTTGAAGCTATATCACTTATATTGCAAGTATACGAAGCTAAATAATTTGTGTCGCATTGATTTGATGCTAAGCCTTCTATTTCGCATTGATTTGAAGCTAAATCATGTGTTTCGCGTGGATTGTATGCTAACTCGTTTGTTTCGCATGCAGCCGAAGCTAAATCATGTGTATCACAAGTATTTGAAGCTAAACCATTTGTTTCGCATGGATTTGAAGGTAAATCATCTACTTCCCATTGATTTGAAGTTAAATCAAGTGTTACGCTCGGATTTGAAGATCACTCGTTTGTTTCACCTGCATTTGAAGCTATATCACTTATATTGCAAGTATACGAAGCTAAATAATTTGTGTTGCTTGGATTTGATGCTAAGCCTTCTACTTCGCATTGATTTGAAGCTAAATCATGTGTTTCGCTTGGATTTGAAGCTAACTCGTTTGTTTCGCATGCAGCCGAAGCTAAATCATGTGTATCACAAATATTTGAAGCTAAACCATTTGTTTCGCATGAATTTGAAGGTAAAGCTTCTACTTCCCATTGATTTGAAGTTAAATCAAGTGTTTCGCTCGGATGTGAAGATCACTCGTTTGTTTCACCTGCATTTGTAGCTATATCACTTATATTGCAAGTATACGAAGCTAAATAATTTGTGTTGCATGGATTTGATGCTAAGCCTTCTACTTCGCATTGATTTGAAGTTAAATCATGTGTTTCGCATGGATTTGAAGCTAACTCGTTTGTTTCGCATGAAGCTGAAGCTAAATCATGTATATCAAAAGTATTTGAAGTTAAACCATTTGTTTCGCATGGATTTGAAGGTAAATCTTCTACTTCGCACTGATTTGAAGCTAAATCATGTGTTTCGCTTGGATTTGAAGCTAACTCGTTTGTTTCGCATGAAGCTGAAGCTAAATAATTTATATCTAAAGTATTTGAAGTAAAACCATTTGTTTCGCATGGATTTGAAGGTAAATCATCTACTTCCCATTGATTTGAAGTTAAATCAAGTGTTACGCTCGGATTTGAAGATCACTCGTTTGTTTCACCTGCATTTGAAGCTATATCACTTATAGTGCAAGTATACGAAGCTAAATAATTTGTGTTGCATGGATTTGATGCTAAGCCTTCTACTTCGCATTGATTTGAATCTAAATCATGTGTTCCGCTTGGATTTTAAGCTAACTCGTTTGTTTCGCATGCAGCTGAAGCTAAATCATGTGTATCACAAGTATTTGAAGCTAAACCATTTTTTTCGCATGAATTTGAAGGTAAATCTTCTACTTCCCATTGATTTGAAGTTAAATCAAGTGTTTCGCTCGGATTTGAAGATCACTCGTTTGTTTCACCTGCATTTGAAGCTATATCACTTATATTGCAAGTATACGAAGCTAAATAATTTGTGTCGCATTGATTTGATGCTAAGCCTTCTATTTCGCATTGATTTGAAGCTAAATCATGTGTTTTGCGTGGATTGTATGCTAACTCGTTTGTTTCGCATGCAGCCGAAGCTAAATCATGTGTATCACAAGTATTTGAAGCTAAACCATTTGTTTCGCATGGATTTGAAGGTAAATCTTCTACTTCCCATTGATTTGAAGTTAAATCATGTGTTACGCTTGGATTTGAAGATCACTCGTTTGTGTCACCTGCATTTGAAGCTATATCTCTTATATCGCAAGTATACGAAGCTAAATAATTTGTGTGGCATTGATTTGATGCTAAGCCTTCTATTTCGCATTGATTGGAAGCTAAATCATGTGTTTCGCTTGGATGTGAAGCTAACTCGTTTGTTTCGCACGCAGCTGAAGCTAAATCATGTATATCACAAGTATTTGAAGCTAAACCATTTGTTTAGAAATGGATTTGAAGGTAAATCTTCTACTTCGTATTGATTTGAATTTAAATCATGTGTTACGCTTGGATTTACAGCTCACTCGTTTGTTTCGCCTGCTTTTGAAGCTTTATCACTTATATCGCAGGTATAAGAAGCTAAATAATTTTTGTTGCATGGATTTGATGCTAAGCCTTCTACTTCGCATTGATTTGAAGCTAAATCATGTGTTTCGCATGGATTTGAACCTAAATCTTCTACTTCGCATTGATTTGAAATTAAATCATGTGTTGCGCTTGGATTTAAAGCTCACTGGTATGTTTCGCCTGCATTTGAAGCTTTATCACTTGTATCGCAAGTATAAGAAGCTAAATAATTTGTGTTATATGGATTTGATGCTAAGCCTTCTACTTCACATTGATTTGAAGCTAAATCATGTGTTTCGCTTGGATTTGAAGCTAACTCGTTTGTTTCGCATGAAGCTGAAGCTAAATCATTTATATCTAAAGTATTTGAAGTTAAACCATTTGTTTCGCATGGATTTGAAGGTAAATCATCTACTTCCCATTGATTTGAAGTTAAATCAAGTGTTACGCTCGGATTTGAAGATCACTCGTTTGTTTCACCTGCATTTGAAGCTATATCACTTATATTGCAAGTATACGAAGCTAAATAATTTGTGTTGCATGGATTTGATGCTAAGCCTTCTACTTCGCATTGATTTGAAGCTAAATCATGTGTTTCGCTTGGATTTGAAGCTAACTCGTTTGTTTCGCATGCAGCCGAAGCTAAATCATGTGTATCACAAGTATTTGAAGCTAAACCATTTGTTTCGCATGGATGTGAAGGTAAATCTTCTACTTCCCATTGATTTGAAGTTAAATCATGTGTTACGCTTGGATTTGAAGATCACTCGTCTGTTTCACCTGCATTTGAAGCTTTATCACTAATATCGCAAGTATAAGAAGCTAAATAATTTGTGTCGCATTGATTTGATGCTAAGCCTTCTATTTCGCATTGATTTGAAGCTAAATCATGTGTTTCGCTTGGATTTGAAGCTAACTCGTTTGTTTCGCATGAAGCTGAAGCTAAATCATGTGTATCAAAAGTATTTGTAGCTAAACCATTTGTTTCGCATGGATTTGAAGATAAATCATCTACTTCACATTGATTTGAAGTTAAATCAAGTGTTTCGCTCGGATTTGAAGATCACTCGTTTGTTTCACCTGCATATGAAGCTATATCACTTATATTGCAAGTATACGAAGCTAAATAATTTGTGGCTCATGGATTTGATGCTAAGCCTTCTATTTCGCATTGTTTTGAAGCTAAATCATGTGTTTCGCTTGGATTTGAAGCTAACTCCTTTGTTTCGCCTGCATTTGATGCTTTATCACTTACATCGCAAGTATAAGGAGCTAAATAATTTGTGCTGCATGGATTTGATGCTAAGCCTTCTACTTCGCATTGATTTGAAGCTAAATCATGTGTTTCGCTTGGATTTGAAGCTAACTCGTTTGTTTCGCATGCAGCTGAAACTAAATCATGTATATCACAAGTATTTGAAGCTAAACCATTTGTTTCGCATGGATTTGAAGGTAAATCTTCTACTTCCCATTGATTTGAAGTTAAATCAAGTGTTACGCTTGGATTTGAAGATCACTGGTGTGTTTCACCTGCATTTGAAGCTATATCACTTATATTGCAAGTATACGAAGCTAAATAATTTGTGTCGCATTGATTTGATGCTAAGCCTTCTATTTCGCATTGATTTGAAGCTAAATCATGTGTTTCGCGTGGATTGTATGCTAACTCGTTTGTTTCGCATGCAGCCGAAGCTAAATCATGTGTATCACAAGTATTTGAAGCTAAACCATTTGTTTCGCATGGATTTGAAGGTAAATCATCTACTTCCCATTGATTTGAAGTTAAATCAAGTGTTACGCTCGGATTTGAAGATCACTCGTTTGTTTCACCTGCATTTGAAGCTATATCACTTATATTGCAAGTATACGAAGCTAAATAATTTGTGTTGCATGGATTTGATGCTAAGCCTTCTACTTCGCATTGATTTGAAGCTAAATCATATGTTTCGCTTGGATTTGAAGCTAACTCGTTTGTTTCGCATGCAGCCGAAGCTAAATCATGTGTATCACAAGTATTTGAAGCTAAACCATTTGTTTCGCATGAATTTGAAGGTAAATCTTCTACTTCCCATTGATTTGAAGTTAAATCAAGTGTTTCGCTCGGATGTGAAGATCACTCGTTTGTTTCACCTGCATTTGAAGCTATATCACTTATATTGCAAGTATACGAAGCTAAATAATTTGTGTCGCATGGATTTGATGCTAAGCCTTCTACTTCGCATTGATTTGAAGCTAAATCATGTGTTTCGCTTGGATTTGAAGCTAACTCGTTTGTTTCGCATGAAGCTGAAGCTAAATCATGTGTATCAAAAGTATTTGAAGCTAAACCATTTGTTTCGCATGGATTTGAAGATAAATCATCTACTTCCCATTGATTTGAAGTTAAATCAAGTGTTTCGCTCGGATTTGAAGATCACTCGTTTGTTTCACCTGCATTTGAAGCTATATCACTTATATTGCAAGTATACGAAGCTAAATAATTTGTGTCGCATGGATTTGATGCTAAGCCTTCTACTTCGCATTGATTTGAAGCAAAATCATGTGTTTCGCTTGGATTTGAAGCTAACTCGTTTGTTTCGCATGCAGCTGAAACTAAATCATGTATATCACAAGTATTTGAAGCTAAACCATTTGTTTCGCATGGATTTGAACGTAAATCTTCTACTTCCCATTGATTTGAAGTTAAATCAAGTGTTACGCTTGGATATGAAGATCACTGGTGTGTTTCACCTGCATTTGAAGCTATATCACTTATATTGCAAGTATACGAAGCTAAATAATTTGTGTCGCATTGATTTGATGCTAAGCCTTCTATTTCGCATTGATTTGAAGCTAAATCATGTGTTTCGCGTGGATTGTATGCTAACTCGTTTGTTTCGCATGCAGCCGAAGCTAAATCATGTGTATCACAAGTATTTGAAGCTAAACCATTTGTTTCGCATGGATTTGAAGGTAAATCATCTACTTCCCATTGATTTGAAGTTAAATCAAGTGTTACGCTCGGATTTGAAGATCACTCGTTTGTTTCACCTGCATTTGAAGCTATATCACTTATATTGCAAGTATACGAAGCTAAATAATTTGTGTCGCATTGATTTGATGCTAAGCCTTCTATTTCGCATTGATTTGAAGCTAAATCATGTGTTTCGCGTGGATTGTATGCTAACTCGTTTGTTTCGCATGCAGCCGAAGCTAAATCATGTGTATCACAAGTATTTGAAGCTAAACCATTTGTTTCGCATGGATTTGAAGGTAAATCATCTACTTCCCATTGATTTGAAGTTAAATCAAGTGTTACGCTCGGATTTGAAGATCACTCGTTTGTTTCACCTGCATTTGAAGCTATATCACTTATATTGCAAGTATACGAAGCTAAATAATTTGTGTTGCTTGGATTTGATGCTAAGCCTTCTACTTCGCATTGATTTGAAGCTAAATCATGTGTTTCGCTTGGATTTGAAGCTAACTCGTTTGTTTCGCATGCAGCCGAAGCTAAATCATGTGTATCACAAATATTTGAAGCTAAACCATTTGTTTCGCATGAATTTGAAGGTAAATCTTCTACTTCCCATTGATTTGAAGTTAAATCAAGTGTTTCGCTCGGATGTGAAGATCACTCGTTTGTTTCACCTGCATTTGTAGCTATATCACTTATATTGCAAGTATACGAAGCTAAATAATTTGTGTTGCATGGATTTGATGCTAAGCCTTCTACTTCGCATTGATTTGAAGTTAAATCATGTGTTTCGCATGGATTTGAAGCTAACTCGTTTGTTTCGCATGAAGCTGAAGCTAAATCATGTATATCAAAAGTATTTGAAGTTAAACCATTTGTTTCGCATGGATTTGAAGGTAAATCTTCTACTTCGCACTGATTTGAAGCTAAATCATGTGTTTCGCTTGGATTTGAAGCTAACTCGTTTGTTTCGCATGAAGCTGAAGCTAAATAATTTATATCTAAAGTATTTGAAGTAAAACCATTTGTTTCGCATGGATTTGAAGGTAAATCATCTACTTCCCATTGATTTGAAGTTAAATCAAGTGTTACGCTCGGATTTGAAGATCACTCGTTTGTTTCACCTGCATTTGAAGCTATATCACTTATAGTGCAAGTATACGAAGCTAAATAATTTGTGTTGCATGGATTTGATGCTAAGCCTTCTACTTCGCATTGATTTGAATCTAAATCATGTGTGCCGCTTGGATTTTAAGCTAACTCGTTTGTTTCGCATGCAGCTGAAGCTAAATCATGTGTATCACAAGTATTTGAAGCTAAACCATTTTTTTCGCATGAATTTGAAGGTAAATCTTCTACTTCCCATTGATTTGAAGTTAAATCAAGTGTTTCGCTCGGATTTGAAGATCACTCGTTTGTTTCACCTGCATTTGAAGCTATATCACTTATATTGCAAGTATACGAAGCTAAATAATTTGTGTCGCATTGATTTGATGCTAAGCCTTCTATTTCGCATTGATTTGAAGCTAAATCATGTGTTTTGCGTGGATTGTATGCTAACTCGTTTGTTTCGCATGCAGCCGAAGCTAAATCATGTGTATCACAAGTATTTGAAGCTAAACCATTTGTTTCGCATGGATTTGAAGGTAAATCTACTACTTCGCATTGATTTGAAGTTAAATCATGTGTTGCGCTTGGATTTAAAGCTCACTCGTTTGTTTCGTCTGCATTTGAAGCTTTATCACTTATATCGCAAGTATAAGAAGCTAAATAATTTGTGTTGCATGGATTTGATGCTAAGCCTTCTACTTCGCATTGATTTGAAGCTAAATCATGTTTTTCGCTTGGATTTGAAGCTAACTCGTTTGTTTCGCATGAAGCTGAAGCTAAATCATGTATATCAAAAGTATTTGAAGCTAAACCATTTGTTTCGCATGGATTTGAAGGTAAATCATCTACTTCCCATTGATTTGAAGTTAAATCAAGTGTTTCGCTCGGATTTGAAGATCACTCGTTTGTTTCACCAGCATTTGAAGCTATATCACTTATATTGCAAGTATACGAAGCTAAATAATTTGTGTCGCATTGATTTGATGCTAAGCCTTCTATTTCGCATTGATTTGAAGCTAAATCATGTGTTTCGCTTGGATGTGAAGCTAACTCGTTTGTTTCGCACGCAGCTGAAGCTAAATCATGTATATCACAAGTATTTGAAGCTAAACCATTTGTTTAGAAATGGATTTGAAGGTAAATCATCTACTTCCCATTGATTTGAAGTTAAATCAAGTGTTACGCTTGGATTTGAAGATCACTGGTGTGTTTCACCTGCATTTGAAGCTATATCACTTATATTGCAAGTATACGAAGCTAAATAATTTGTGTCGCATTGATTTGATGCTACGCATTCTATTTCGCATTGATTAGAATCTAAATCATGTATATCACAAGTATTTGAAGCTAAACCATTTGTTTCGCATGGATTTGAAGGTAAATCTTCTACTTCCCATTGATTTGAAGTTAAATCAAGTGTTACGCTTGGATTTGAAGATCACTGGTGTGTTTCACCTGCATTTGAAGCTATATCACTTATATTGCAAGTATACGAAGCTAAATAATTTGTGTCGCATTGATTTGATGCTAAGCATTCTATTTCGCATTGATTAGAAGCTAAATCATGTGTTTCGCGTGGATTTTATGCTAACTCGTTTGTTTCGCATGCAACCGAAGCTAAATCATGTGTATCACAAGTATTTGAAGCTTAACCATTTGTTTCGCATGGATTTGAAGGTAAATCTTCTTCTTCCCATTGATTTGAAGTTAAATCAAGTGTTTCGCTCGGATTTGAAGATCACTCGTTTGTTTCACCTGCATTTGAAGCTATATCACTTATATTGCAAGTATACGAAGCTAAATAATTTGTGTCGCATTGATTTGATGCTAAGCCTTCTATTTCGCATTGATTTGAAGCTAAATCATGTGTTTCGCTTGGATGTGAAGCTAACTCGTTTGTTTCGCATGCAGCCGAAGCTAAATCATGTGTATCACGTGTATTTGAAGCTAAACCATTTGTTTCGCATGGATTTGAAGGTAAATCTTCTACTTGCCATTGATTTGAAGTTAAATCATGTGTTACGCTTGGATTTGAAGATCACTCGTTTGTGTCACCTGCATTTGAAGCTATATCTCTTATATCGCAAGTATACGAAGCTAAATAATTTGTGTGGCATGGATTTGATGCTAAGCCTTCTATTTCGCATTGATTTGAAGCTAAATCATGTGTTTCGCTTGGATTTGAAGCTAACTCGTTTGTTTCGCATGAAGCTGAAGCTAAATCATGTATATCAAAAGTATTTGAAGCTAAACCATTTGTTTCGCATGGATTTGAAGGTAAATCATCTACTTCCCATTGATTTGAAGTTAAATCAAGTGTTTCGCTCGGATTTGAAGATCACTCGTTTGTTTCACCAGCATTTGAAGCTATATCACTTATATTGCAAGTATACGAAGCTAAATAATTTGTGTCGCATTGATTTGATGCTAAGCCTTCTATTTCGCATTGATTTGAAGCTAAATCATGTGTTTCGCTTGGATGTGAAGCTAACTCGTTTGTTTCGCACGCAGCTGAAGCTAAATCATGTATATCACAAGTATTTGAAGCTAAACCATTTGTTTAGAAATGGATTTGAAGGTAAATCATCTACTTCCCATTGATTTGAAGTTAAATCAAGTGTTACGCTTGGATTTGAAGATCACTGGTGTGTTTCACCTGCATTTGAAGCTATATCACTTATATTGCAAGTATACGAAGCTAAATAATTTGTGTCGCATTGATTTGATGCTACGCATTCTATTTCGCATTGATTAGAATCTAAATCATGTATATCACAAGTATTTGAAGCTAAACCATTTGTTTCGCATGGATTTGAAGGTAAATCTTCTACTTCCCATTGATTTGAAGTTAAATCAAGTGTTACGCTTGGATTTGAAGATCACTGGTGTGTTTCACCTGCATTTGAAGCTATATCACTTATATTGCAAGTATACGAAGCTAAATAATTTGTGTCGCATTGATTTGATGCTAAGCATTCTATTTCGCATTGATTAGAAGCTAAATCATGTGTTTCGCGTGGATTTTATGCTAACTCGTTTGTTTCGCATGCAACCGAAGCTAAATCATGTGTATCACAAGTATTTGAAGCTTAACCATTTGTTTCGCATGGATTTGAAGGTAAATCTTCTTCTTCCCATTGATTTGAAGTTAAATCAAGTGTTTCGCTCGGATTTGAAGATCACTCGTTTGTTTCACCTGCATTTGAAGCTATATCACTTATATTGCAAGTATACGAAGCTAAATAATTTGTGTCGCATTGATTTGATGCTAAGCCTTCTATTTCGCATTGATTTGAAGCTAAATCATGTGTTTCGCTTGGATGTGAAGCTAACTCGTTTGTTTCGCATGCAGCCGAAGCTAAATCATGTGTATCACGTGTATTTGAAGCTAAACCATTTGTTTCGCATGGATTTGAAGGTAAATCTTCTACTTGCCATTGATTTGAAGTTAAATCATGTGTTACGCTTGGATTTGAAGATCACTCGTTTGTGTCACCTGCATTTGAAGCTATATCTCTTATATCGCAAGTATACGAAGCTAAATAATTTGTGTGGCATGGATTTGATGCTAAGCCTTCTATTTCGCATTGATTTGAAGCTAAATCATGTGTTTCGCTTGGATTTGAAGCTAACTCGTTTGTTTCGCATGAAGCTGAAGCTAAATCATGTATATCAAAAGTATTTGAAGCTAAACCATTTGTTTCGCATGGATTTGAAGGTAAATCATCTACTTCCCATTGATTTGAAGTTAAATCAAGTGTTTCGCTCGGATTTGAAGATCACTCGTTTGTTTCACCAGCATTTGAAGCTATATCACTTATATTGCAAGTATACGAAGCTAAATAATTTGTGTCGCATTGATTTGATGCTAAGCCTTCTATTTCGCATTGATTTGAAGCTAAATCATGTGTTTCGCTTGGATGTGAAGCTAACTCGTTTGTTTCGCACGCAGCTGAAGCTAAATCATGTATATCACAAGTATTTGAAGCTAAACCATTTGTTTAGAAATGGATTTGAAGGTAAATCATCTACTTCCCATTGATTTGAAGTTAAATCAAGTGTTACGCTTGGATTTGAAGATCACTGGTGTGTTTCACCTGTATTTGAAGCTATATCACTTATATTGCAAGTATACGAAGCTAAATAATTTGTGTCGCATTGATTTGATGCTACGCATTCTATTTCGCATTGATTAGAATCTAAATCATGTATATCACAAGTATTTGAAGCTAAACCATTTGTTTCGCATGGATTTGAAGGTAAATCTTCTACTTCCCATTGATTTGAAGTTAAATCAAGTGTTACGCTTGGATTTGAAGATCACTGGTGTGTTTCACCTGCATTTGAAGCTATATCACTTATATTGCAAGTATACGAAGCTAAATAATTTGTGTCGCATTGATTTGATGCTAAGCATTCTATTTCGCATTGATTAGAAGCTAAATCATGTGTTTCGCGTGGATTTTATGCTAACTCGTTTGTTTCGCATGCAACCGAAGCTAAATCATGTGTATCACAAGTATTTGAAGCTTAACCATTTGTTTCGCATGGATTTGAAGGTAAATCTTCTACTTCCCATTGATTTGAAGTTAAATCAAGTGTTTCGCTCGGATTTGAAGATCACTCGTTTGTTTCACCTGCATTTGAAGCTATATCACTTATATTGCAAGTATACGAAGCTAAATAATTTGTGTCGCATTGATTTGATGCTAAGCCTTCTATTTCGCATTGATTTGAAGCTAAATCATGTGTTTCGCTTGGATGTGAAGCTAACTCGTTTGTTTCGCATGCAGCCGAAGCTAAATCATGTGTATCACGTGTATTTGAAGCTAAACCATTTGTTTCGCATGGATTTGAAGGTAAATCTTCTACTTGCCATTGATTTGAAGTTAAATCATGTGTTACGCTTGGATTTGAAGATCACTCGTCTGTTTCACCTGCATTTGAAGCTATATCACTTATAGTGCAAGTATACGAAGCTAAATAATTTGTGTTGCATGGATTTGATGCTAAGCATTCTACTTCCCATTGATTTGAAGTTAAATCAAGTGTTTCGCTCGGATTTGAAGATCACTCGTTTGTTTCACCTGCATTTGAAGCTATATCACTTATATTGCAAGTATACGAAGCTAAATAATTTGTGTCGCATTGATTTGATGCTAAGCCTTCTATTTCGCATTGATTTGAAGCTAAATCATGTGTTTCGCTTGGATGTGAAGCTAACTCGTTTGTTTCGCATGCAGCCGAAGCTAAATCATGTGTATCACGTGTATTTGAAGCTAAACCATTTGTTTCGCATGGATTTGAAGGTAAATCTTCTACTTGCCATTGATTTGAAGTTAAATCATGTGTTACGCTTGGATTTGAAGATCACTCGTCTGTTTCACCTGCATTTGAAGCTTTATCACTAATATCGCAAGTATAAGAAGCTAAATAATTTGTGTCGCATTGATTTGATGCTAAGCCTTCTATTTCGCATTGATTTGAAGCTAAATCATGTGTTCCGCTTGGATTTTAAGCTAACTCGTTTGTTTCGCATGCAGTTGAAACTAAATCATGTATATCACAAGTATTTGAAGCTAAACCATTTGTTTCGCATGGATTTGAACCTAAATCTTCTACTTCGCATTGATTTGAAGTTAAATCATGTGTTACGCTTGGATTTGAAAATCACTGGTTTGTTTCACCTGCATTTGAAGCTTTATCACTTATATCGCAAGTATAAGAAGCTAAATAATTTGTGTCGCATTGATTTGATGCTAAGCCTTCTATTTCGCATTGATTTGAAGCTAAATCATGTGTTTCGCTTGGATTTGAAGCTAACTCGTTTGTTTCGCATGAAGCTGAAGCTAAATCATGTATATCACAAGTATTTGAAGCTAAACCATTTGTTTCGCATGGATTTGAAGGTAAATCATCTACTTCCCATTGATTTGAAGTTAAATCAAGTGTTACGCTCGGATTTGAAGATCACTCGTTTGTTTCACCTGCATTTGAAGCTATATCACTTATATTGCAAGTATACGAAGCTAAATAATTTGTGTCGCATGGATTTGATGCTAAGCCTTCTATTTCGCATTGATTTGAAGCTAAATCATATGTTTCGCTTGGATTCAAAGCTAATTCGTGTATTTCGTACGAATCTGAAGCTAAATTGTTCATTTCGCATGAATTTGAAGCAAATTCGTTTCTTTAAAATCGCTATTTCGCACGAATTTGAAGCCAAATCGTGTATATCGCATGATATTGAAGTTAAATCGCTTTTTTCGCGAGAATTCAAAGCTAATACGTGTATTTCGTACGAATCTGAAGCTAACTTGTTCATTTCGCATGAATTTGAAGCAAATTCGTTTCTTTAAAATCGCTATTTCGCACGAATTTGAAGCCAAATCGTGTATATCGCATGATATTGAAAGTTAAATCGCTTTTTTCGCGTGAATTCAAAGCTAATTCGTGTATTTCGTACGAATCTGAAGCTAAATTGTTCATTTCGCATGAATTTGAAGCAAATTCGTTTCTTTAAAATCGCTATTTCGCACGAATTTGAAGCCAAATCGTGTATATCGCATGATATTGAAGTTAAATCGCTTTTCTCGCGTGAATTCAAAGCTAATACGTGTATTTCGTACGAATCTGAAGCTAAATTGTTCATTTCGCATGAATTTGAAGCAAATTCGTTTCTTTAAAATCGCTATTTCGCATGAATTTGAATCCAAATCGTGTATATCGCATGATATTGAAGTTAAATCGCTTTTTTCGCGTGAATTCAAAGCTAATTCGTGTATTTCGTTCGAATCTGAAGCTAAATTGTTCATTTCGCATGAATTTGAAGCAAATTCGTTTCTTTAAAATCGCTATTTCTCACGAATTTGAATCCAAATCGTGTATATCGCATGATATTGAAGTTAAATCGCTTTTTTCGCGCGAATTCGAAGCTAATTCGTGTATTTCGTAGGAATCTGAAGCTAAATTGTTCATTTCGCATGAATTTGAATCAAATTCGTTTCTTTAAAATCGCTCTTTCACACGAATTTGATGCCAAATCGTGTATATCGCATGATATTGAAGTTAAATCGCTTTTTTCGCGTGAATTCAAAGCTAATTCGTGTATTTCGTACGAATCTGAAGCTAAATTGTTCATTTCGCATGAATTTGAAGCAAATTCGTTTCTTTAAAATCGCTCTTTCGCACGAATTTGAAGCCAAATCGTGTATATCGCATGATATTGAAGTTAAATCGCTTTTTTCGCGTGAATTTAAAGCTAATTCGTGTATTTCGTACGAATCTGAAGCTAACTTGTTCATTTCGCATGAATTTGAAGCAAATTCGTTTCTTTGAAATCACTATTTCGCACGAATTTGAAGCCAAATCGTGTATATCGCATGATATTGAAGTTAAATCGCTTTTTTCGCGTGAATTCAAAGCTAATTCGTGTATTTCGTTCGAATCTGAAGCTAAATTGTTCATTTCGCATGAATTTGAAGCAAATTCGTTTCTTTAAAATCGCTATTTCGCACGAATTTGAAGCCAAATCATGTATATCGCATGATATTGAAGTTAAATCGCTTTTTTCGCGTGAATTCAAAGCTAATTCGTGTATTTCTTACGAATCTGAAGCTAAATTGTTCATTTCGCATGAATTTGAAGCAAATTCGTTTCTTTAAAATCACTATTTCGCACGAATTTGAAGCCAAATCGTGTATATCGCATGATATTGAAGTTAAATCGCTTTTTTCGCGTGAATTCAAAGCTAATTCGTGTATTTCTTACGAATCTGAAGCTAAATTGTTCATTTCGCATGAATTTGAAGCAAATTCGTTTCTTTAAAATCACTATTTCGCACGAATTTGAAGCCAAATCGTGTATATCGCATTATATTGAAGTTAAATCGCTTTTTTCGCGTGAATTCAAAGCTAATACGTGTATTTCGTACGAATCTGAAGCTAAATTGTTCATTTCGCATGAATTTGAAGCAAATTCGTTTGTTTAAAATCACTATTTCGCACGAATTTGAAGCCAAATCGTGTATATCGCATGATATTGAAGTTAAATCGCTATTTTCGCGTGAATTCAAAGCTAATACGTGTATTTCGTACGAATCTGAAGCTAACTTGTTCATTTCGCATGAATTTGAAGCAAATTCGTTTCTTTAAAATCGCTATTTCGCACGAATTTGAAGCCAAATCGTGTATACCGCATGATATTGAAGTTAAATCGCTTTTTTCGCGTGAATTCAAAGCTAATTCGTGTATTTCGTTCGAATCTGAAGCTAAATTGTTCATTTCGCATGAATTTGAAGCAAATTCGTTTCTTTAAAATCGCTATTTCGCACGAATTTGAAGCCAAATCGTGTATATCGCATGAGATTGAAGATAAATCGCTTTTTTCGCGTGAATACAAAGCTAATTCGTGTATTTCGCACGAATCTGAAGCTAAATTGTTCATTTCGCATGAATTTGAATCAAATTCGTTTCTTTAAAATCGCTATTTCGCACGAATTTGAAGCCAAATCGTGTATATCGCATGATATTGAAGTTAAATCGCTATTTTCGCGTGAATTCAAAGCTAATACGTGTATTTCGTGCGAATCTGAAGCTAACTTGTTCATTTCGCATGAATTTGAAGCAAATTCGATTCTTTAAAATCGCTATTTCGCACGAATTTGATGCCAAATCGTGTATATCGCATGATATTGAAGTTAAATCGCTTTTTTCGCGAGAATTCAAAGCTAATTCGTGTATGTCGTACGAATCTGCAGCTAAATTGTTCTTTTCGCATGAATTTGAAGCAAATTCGTTTCTTTAAAATTGCTATTTCGCACGAATTTGAAGCCAAATCGTGTATATCGCATGATATTGAAGTTAAATCGCTTTCTTCGTGTGAATTTAAAGCTAATTCGTGTATTTCGTACGAATCTGAAGCTAACTTGTTCATTTCGCATGAATTTGAAGCAAATTCGTTTCTTTAAAATCGCTATTTCACACGAATTTGATGCCAAATCGTGTATATCGCATGATATTGAAGTTAAATCGCTTTTTTCGCGTGAATTCAAAGCTAATTCGTGTATTTCGTACGAATCTGAAGCTAAATTGTTCATTTCGCATGAATTTGAAGCAAATTCGTTTCTTTAAAATCGCTATTTCGCACGAATTTGAAGCCAAATGTGTATATCGCATGATATTGAAGTTAAATCGCTTTTTTCGCGCGAATTTAAAGCTAATTCGTGTATTTCGTACGAATCTGAAGCTAACTTGTTCATTTCGCATGAATTTGAAGCAAATTCGTTTCTTTAAAATCGCTATTTCGCACGAATTTGAAGCCAAATCATGTATATCGCATGATATTGAAGTTAAATCGCTTTTTTCGCGTGAATTCAAAGCTAATTCGTGTATTTCTTACGAATCTGAAGCTAAATTGTTCATTTCGCATGAATTTGAAGCAAATTCGTTTCTTTAAAATCACTATTTCGCACGAATTTGAAGCCAAATCGTGTATATCGCATGATATTGAAGTTAAATCGCTTTTTTCGCGTGAATTTAAAGCTAATTCGTGTATTTCGTACGAATCTGAAGCTAACTTGTTCATTTCGCATGAATTTGAAGCAAATTCGTTTCTTTAAAATCGCTCTTTCGCACGAATTTGAAGCCAAATCGTGTATATCGCATGATATTGAAGTTAAATCGCTTTTTTCGCGTGAATTTAAAGCTAATTCGTGTATTTCGTACGAATCTGAAGCTAACTTGTTCATTTCGCATGAATTTGAAGCAAATTCGTTTCTTTAAAATCGCTATTTCGCATGAATTTGAAGCCAAATCGTGTATATCGCATGATATTGAAGTTAAATCGCTTTTTTCGCGTGAATTCAAAGCTAATTCGTGTATTTCGTACGAATCTGAAGCTAAATTGTTCATTTCGCATGAATTTGAATCAAATTCGTTTCTTTAAAATCGCTATTTCGCACGAATTTGAAGCCAAATCGTGTATATCGCATGATATTGAAGTTAAATCGCTATTTTCGCGTGAATTCAAAGCTAATACGTGTATTTCGTGCGAATCTGAAGCTAACATGTTCATTTCGCATGAATTTGAAGCAAATTCGTTTCTTTGAAATCGCTATTTCGCACGAATTTGAAGCCAAATCGTGTATATCGCATGATATTGAAGTTAAATCGCATTTTTCGCGTGAATTCAAAGCTAGTACGTGTATTTCGTACGAATCTGAAGCTAAATTGTTCATTTCGCATGAATTTGAAGCAAATTCGTTTCTTTAAAATTGCTATTTCGCACGAATTTGAAGCCAAGTCGTGTATATCGCATGATATTGAAAGTTAAATCGCTTTTTTCGCGTGAATTCAAAGCTAATTCGTGTATTTCGTACGAATCTGAAGCTAAATTGTTCATTTCGCATGAATTTGAATCAAATTCGTTTCTTTAAAATCGCTATTTCGCACGAATTTGAAGCCAAATCGTGTATATCGCATGATATTGAAGTTAAATCGCTTTTTCGCGTGAATTTAAAGCTAATTCGTGTATTTCGTACGAATCTGAAGCTACCTTGTTCATTTCGCATGAATTTGAAGCAAATTCGTTTCTTTAAAATCGCAATTTCGCACGAATTGAAGCGAAATCGTGTATATCGCATGATATTGAAAGTTAAATCGCTTTTTTCGCGTGAATTCAAAGCTAATTCGTGTATTTCATACGAATCTGAAGCTAAATTGTTCATTTCGCATGAATTTGAAGCAAATTCGTTTCTTTAAAATCGCTATTTCGCACGAATTTGAAGCCAAATCGTGTATATCGCATGATATTGAAGTTAAATCGCTTTTTTCGCGTGAATTTAAAGCTAATTCGTGTATTTCGTACGAATCTGAAGCTAACTTGTTCATTTCGCATGAATTTGAAGCAAATTCGTTTCTTTGAAATCACTATTTCGCACGAATTTGAAGCCAAATCGTGTATATCGCATGACATTGAAGATAAATCGCTTTTCTCGCGTGAATTCAAAGCTAATACGTGTATTTCGTACGAATCTGAAGCTAAATTGTTCATTTCGCATGAATTTGAAGCAAATTCGTTTCTTTAAAATCGCTATTTCGCATGAATTTGAATCCAAATCGTGTATATCGCATGATATTGAAGTTAAATCGCTTTTTTCGCGTGTATTCAAAGCTAATTCGTGTATTTCGTTCGAATCTGAAGCTAAATTGTTCATTTCGCATGAATTTGAAGCAAATTCGTTTCTTTAAAATCGCTATTTCGCACGAATTTGAAGCCAAATCGTGTATATCGCATGATATTGAAGTTAAATCGCTATTTTCGCGTGAATTCAAAGCTAATACGTGTATTTCGTACGAATCTGAAGCTAACTTGTTCATTTCGCATGAATTTGAAGCAAATTCGTTTCTTTAAAATCACTATTTCGCACGAATTTGAAGCCAAATCGTGTATATCGCATGATATTGAAGTTAAATCGCTTTCTTCGTGTGAATTTAAAGCTAATTCGTGTATTTCGTACGAATGTGAAGCTAAATTGTTCATTTCGCATGAATTTGAGGCAAATTCGTTTCTTTAAAATCGCTATTTCGCACGAATTTGAAGCCAAATCGTGTATATCGCATGATATTGAAGTTAAATCGCTTTTTTCGCGTGAATTCAAAGCTAGTACGTGTATTTCGTACGAATCTGAAGCTAACTTGTACATTTCGCATGAATTTGAAGCAAATTCGTTTCTTTAAAATCACTATTTCGCACGAATTTGAAGCCAAATCGTGTATATCGCATGATATTGAAGTTAAATCGCTTTTTTCGCGTGAATTCAAAGCTAATTCGTGTATTTCGTTCGAATCTGATGCTATATTGTTCATTTCGCATGAATTTGAAGCAAATTTGTTTCTTTAAAATCGCTATTTCGCACAAATTTGAAACCAAATCGTGTATATCGCATGATATTGAAGTTAAATCGCTTTCTTCGTGTGAATTTGAAGCTAATTCGTGTATTTCGTACGAATCTGAAGCTAACTTGTTCATTTCGCATGAATTTGAAGCAAATTCGTTTCTTTAAAATCGCTATTTCGCACGAATTTGAAGCGAAATCGTGTATATCGCATGATATTGAAAGTTAAATCGCTTTTTTCGCGTGAATTCAAAGCTAATTCGTGTATTTCATACGAATCTGAAGCTAAATTGTTCATTTCGCATGAATTTGAAGCAAATTCGTTTCTTTAAAATCGCTATTTCGCACGAATTTGAAGCCAAATCGTCTATATCGCATGATATTGAAGTTAAATCGCTTTTTTCGCGTGAATTTAAAGCTAATTCGTGTATTTCGTACGAATCTGAAGCTTACTTGTTCATTTCGCATGAATTTGAAGCAAATTCGTTTCTTTAAAATCACTATTTCGCACGAATTTGAAGCCAAATCGTGTATATCGCATGATATTGAAGTTAAATCGCTTTTTTCGCGTGATTTCAAAGCTAATACGTATATTGCGTACGAATCTGAAACTAAATTGTTCATTTCGCATGAATTTGAAGCAAATGCGTTTCTTTAAAATCGCTATTTCGCACGAATTTGAAGCCAAATCGTGTATATCGCATGATATTGCAAGTTAAATCGCTTTTTTCGCGTGAATTCAAAGCTAATTCGTGTATTTCGTACGAATCTGAAGCTAAATTGTTCATTTCGCATGAATTTGAAGCAAATTCGTTTCTTTAAAATCGCTATTTCGCACGAATTTGAAGCCAAATCGTGTATATCGCATGATATTGAAGTTAAATCGCTTTTTTCGCGTGAATTCAAAGCTAATTCGTGTATTTCATACGAATCTGAAGCTAAATTGTTCATTTCGCATGAATTTGAAGCAAATTCGTTTCTTTAAAATCGCTATTTCGCACGAATTTGAAGCCAAATCGTGTATATCGCATGATATTGAAGTTAAATCGCTTTTTTCGCGTGAATTTAAAGCTAATTCGAGTATTTCGTACGAATCTGAAGCTAACTTGTTCATTTCGCATGAATTTGAAGCAAACTCGTTTCTTTGAAATCACTATTTCGCACGAATTTGAAGCCAAATCGTGTATATCGCATGATATTGAAGTTAAATCGCTTTTTTCGCGTGTATTCAAAGCTAATACGTGTAATCCGTACGAATCTGAAGCTAAATTGTTCATTTCGCATGAATTTGAACAAATTCGTTTCTTTAAAATCGCTATTTCGCACGAATTTGAAGCCAAATCGTGTATATCGCATGATATTGAAGTTAAATCGCTTTTTTCGCGTGAATTTAAAGCTAATTCGTGTATTTCGTACGAATCTGAAGCTAACTTGTTCATTCCGCATGAATTTGAAGCAAATTCGTTTCTTTGAAATCACTATTTCGCACGAATTTGAAGCCAAATCGTGTATATCGCATGACATTGAAGTTAAATCGCTTTTCTCGCGTGAATTCAAAGCTAATACGTGTATTTCGTACGAATCTGAAGCTAAATTGTTCATTTCGCATGAATTTGAAGCAAATTCGTTTCTTTGAAATCACTATTTCGCACGAATTTGAAGCCAAATCGTGTATATCGCATGACATTGAAGATAAATCGCTTTTCTCGCGTGAATTCAAAGCTAATACGTGTATTTCGTACGAATCTGAAGCTAAATTATTCATTTCGCATGAATTTGAAGCAAATTCGTTTCTTCAAAATCGCTATTTCGCATGAATTTGAATCCAAATCGTGTATATCGCATGATATTGAAGTTAAATCGCTTTTTTCGCGTGTATTCAAAGCTAATTCGTGTATTTCGTTCGAATCTGAAGCTAAATTGTTCATTTCGCATGAATTTGAAGCAAATTCGTTTCTTTAAAATCGCTATTTCGCACGAATTTGAAGCCAAATCGTGTATATCGCATGATATTGAAGTTAACTCGCTATTTTCGCGTGAATTCAAAGCTAATACGTGTATTTCGTACGAATCTGAAGCTAACTTGTTCATTTCGCATGAATTTGAAGCAAATTCGTTTCTTTAAAATCACTATTTCGCACGAATTTGAAGCCAAATCGTGTATATCGCATGATATTGAAGTTAAATCGCTTTCTTCGTGTGAATTTAAAGCTAATTCGTGTATTTCGTACGAATGTGAAGCTAAATTGTTCATTTCGCATGAATTTGAGGCAAATTCGTTTCTTTAAAATCGCTATTTCGCACGAATTTGAAGCCAAATCGTGTATATCGCATGATATTGAAGTTAAATCGCTTTTTTCGCGTGAATTCAAAGCTAGTACGTGTATTTCGTACGAATCTGAAGCTAAATTGTTCATTTCGCATGAATTTGAAGCAAATTCGTTTCTTTAAAATTGCTATTTCGCACGAATTTGAAGCCAAATCGTGTATATCGCATGATATTGAAGTTAAATCGCTTTTTTCGCGTGTATTCAAAGCTAATTCGTGTATTTCGTTCGAATCTGAAGCTAAATTGTTCATTTCGCATGAATTTGAAGCAAATTCGTTTCTTTAAAATCGCTATTTCGCACGAATTTGAAGCCAAATCGTGTATATCGCATGATATTGAAGTTAAATCGCTATTTTCGCGTGAATTCAAAGCTAATACGTGTATTTCGTACGAATCTGAAGCTAACTTGTACATTTCGCATGAATTTGAAGCAAATTCGTTTCTTTAAAATCACTATTTCGCACGAATTTGAAGCCAAATCGTGTATATCGCATGATATTGAAGTTAAATCGCTTTTTTCGCGTGAATTCAAAGCTAATTCGTGTATTTCGTTCGAATCTGATGCTATATTGTTCATTTCGCATGAATTTGAAGCAAATTTGTTTCTTTAAAATCGCTATTTCGCACAAATTTGAAACCAAATCGTGTATATCGCATGATATTGAAGTTAAATCGCTTTCTTCGTGTGAATTTGAAGCTAATTCGTGTATTTCGTACGAATCTGAAGCTAACTTGTTCATTTCGCATGAATTTGAAGCAAATTCGTTTCTTTAAAATCGCTATTTCGCACGAATTTGAAGCGAAATCGTGTATATCGCATGATATTGAAAGTTAAATCGCTTTTTTCGCGTGAATTCAAAGCTAATTCGTGTATTTCATACGAATCTGAAGCTAAATTGTTCATTTCGCATGAATTTGAAGCAAATTCGTTTCTTTAAAATCGCTATTTCGCACGAATTTGAAGCCAAATCGTCTATATCGCATGATATTGAAGTTAAATCGCTTTTTTCGCGTGAATTTAAAGCTAATTCGTGTATTTCGTACGAATCTGAAGCTTACTTGTTCATTTCGCATGAATTTGAAGCAAATTCGTTTCTTTAAAATCACTATTTCGCACGAATTTGAAGCCAAATCGTGTATATCGCATGATATTGAAGTTAAATCGCTTTTTTCGCGTGATTTCAAAGCTAATACGTATATTGCGTACGAATCTGAAACTAAATTGTTCATTTCGCATGAATTTGAAGCAAATGCGTTTCTTTAAAATCGCTATTTCGCACGAATTTGAAGCCAAATCGTGTATATCGCATGATATTGCAAGTTAAATCGCTTTTTTCGCGTGAATTCAAAGCTAATTCGTGTATTTCGTACGAATCTGAAGCTAAATTGTTCATTTCGCATGAATTTGAAGCAAATTCGTTTCTTTAAAATCGCTATTTCGCACGAATTTGAAGCCAAATCGTGTATATCGCATGATATTGAAGTTAAATCGCTTTTTTCGCGTGAATTCAAAGCTAATTCGTGTATTTCATACGAATCTGAAGCTAAATTGTTCATTTCGCATGAATTTGAAGCAAATTCGTTTCTTTAAAATCGCTATTTCGCACGAATTTGAAGCCAAATCGTGTATATCGCATGATATTGAAGTTAAATCGCTTTTTTCGCGTGAATTTAAAGCTAATTCGTGTATTTCGTACGAATCTGAAGCTAACTTGTTCATTTCGCATGAATTTGAAGCAAATTCGTTTCTTTGAAATCACTATTTCGCACGAATTTGAAGCCAAATCGTGTATATCGCATGATATTGAAGTTAAATCGCTTTTTTCGCGTGTATTCAAAGCTAATACGTGTAATCCGTACGAATCTGAAGCTAAATTGTTCATTTCGCATGAATTTGAACAAATTCGTTTCTTTAAAATCGCTATTTCGCACGAATTTGAAGCCAAATCGTGTATATCGCATGATATTGAAGTTAAATCGCTTTTTTCGCGTGAATTTAAAGCTAATTCGTGTATTTCGTACGAATCTGA